>NC_057804.1:14775410-15075410 GCF_018294505.1 Triticum aestivum
AAATCAGTGAGTAATAGTCCAAGAAACGGCCCAGAATCAGCAAAAACTACAAGTGTTGATGACCGACACGAAAACGCAGTCCAGGGTTCGTTAATCATGGAAATCAGTTTGGGACCCCAAACAGTGAGTAATAGTCCATGAAACGGGCCAGAATCGGCCAAATCTGTGAGTGTGACCGACACGTAAGCGCACCTTGGGGTTCAACAACTATGGTGATCGCTTCGGAACCCCAAAACGGTGAGTAATAGTGCACGAAACGGGTCAGAACTGGCCAAAACTTCGAGTGTTGGTGACCGACACGTAAGCACACATTGGGGTTCGACAACCATGGAAATCGCTTTGTGACCCCAAAACGGTGAGTAATAGTCCATGAAAGAGCCCAGAATCGGACAAACCTAGGATTATTGATGAACGAGATATAAAGGCACCCCGGGGTTCGAAAATCATGGAACTCACTCACGGACCCCAAATCAGTGAGTAATAGTCCAAGAAACGGGCCAGAATCAGCCAAAACTACAAGTGTTGATGACCGACACGTAAACGCATCCCAGGGTTCGTTAATCGTGAAAATCACTATGGTACCCCAAAACAGTGAGTAATAGTCCATGAAACGGGCCAGAATTGGCCAAATCTGTGTGTGTTTATGACCGACACGTAAGCGCACCTTGGGGTTCAACAACTATGGAAATCGCTTCGGGGCCCCAAAACGGTGAGTAATAGTCCACGAAACAGGTCAGAATCGCCCAAAACTACGAGTGTTGGTGACCGACACGTAAACGCACCACAGGGTTCGTTAATCGTGGAAATCACACCGGGACCCCAAAACAGTGAGTAATAGTCCATGAAAGAGCCCAGAATCGGACAAACCTAGGATTATTGATGAACGACACATAAATGCACCCCGGGGTTCGACAATCATGGAAATCGCTCAGGGACCCCAAATCAGTGAGTAATAGTCCAAGAAACGAACAGAATCGGCCAAAACTACAAGTGTTGATGACCGACACGTAAACGCAGCCCAGGGTTCGTTAATCGTGGAAATCATTCTGGAACCCCAAAACAATGAGTAATAGTACATGAAACGGGCCAGAATCGGCCAAATCTGCGAGTGTCGATGACCGACAAGTAAGCACACCTTGGGGTTCAACATATATGGAAATCGCTTCAGGACCCCAAAACGGTGAGTAATAGTCCACGAAACGGGTTAGTATCGGCCAAAACTATGAGTGTTGGTGACCGACACGTAAACGGACCTCGGGGTTCGTTAATTGTGTAAATCTGAACGAGACCCCAAAACCGTGAGTAATAGTCCATGAAAGAGCCCAGAATCGGACAAACCTAGGATTATTGATGAACGACACATAAACGCACCCTAGGGTTCGACAATCATGGAAATCGCTCAGGGACCCCAAATCAGTGAGTAATAGTCCAAGAAACGGGCCAGAATCGGCCAAAACTACAAGTGTTGAGGACCCACACGTAAATGCAGCCCAGGGTTCGTTAATCGTGGAAATCATTCTGGAACCCCAAAACAGTGAGTAATAGTACATGAAACGGGCCAGAATCAGCCAAATCTGCGAGTGTTGATGACCGACACGTAAGCGCGCCTTGGGGTTCAACAACTACGGAAATCGCTTCGGGACCACAAAACAGTGAGTAATATTCCACGAAACGGGTCAGTATCAGCCAAAACTGCGAGTGTTGGTGACCGACACGTAAACGCACCCCAGAGTTTGTTAATCATGGAAATCACACCGGGACCCCAAAACGGTGAGTAATAGTCCATGAAAAAGCCCAGAATAGGACAAACCTAGGATTATTGATGAGCGACACATAAACGCGCCCCGGGGTTCGACAATCATGGAAATCACTTAGGGACCCCAAATCAGTTAGTAATAGTCCAAGAAACGCCCTAGAATCAGCCAAAACTACAAGTGTTGATGACCGACACGTAAACGCAGCCCAGGGTTTGTTAATCGTGGAAATCACTCTGGGACCCCAAAACAGTGAGTAATAGTCCACGAAACGGGTCAGAACCGGCCAAAACTTCGAGTGTTGGTGACCAACACGTAAGCACATATTGGGGTTCGACAACCATGAAAATCGCTTTGAGACCCCAAAACGGTGAGTAATAGTCCATGAAAGAGCCCAGAATAGGACAAACCTAGGATTATTGATGAACGAGATATAAAGGCACCCCGGGGTTCGACAATCATGGAAATCACCACGGACCCCAAATCAGTGAGTAATAGTCCAAGAAACGGGCTAGAATCAGCCAAAACTACAAGTGTTGATGACCGACACGTAAACGCATCCCAGGGTTCGTTAATCATGAAAATCACTATGGGACCCCAAAATAGTGAGTAATAGTCCATGATTTGTGAGTGTTTATGACCGACACGTAGGTGCACCTTGGGGTTCAACAACTATGGAAATCGCTTCGGGGCCCCAAAACAATGAGTAATAGTCCACGAAACAGGTCAGAATCGGCCAAAACTACGAGTGTTGGTGACCGACACGTAAACGCACCACAGGGTTCGTTAATCGTGGAAATCACACCGGGACCCCAAAACGGTGAGTAATAGTCCATGAAAGAGCCCAGAATCGGACAAACCTAGGATTATTGATGAACGACACATAAACGCACCCCGGGGTTCGACAATCATGGAAATCGCTCAGGGACCCCAAAGCAGTGAGTAATGGTCCAAGAAACGAACAGAATCGGCCAAAACTACAAGTATTGATGACCGACACGTAAACGCAGCCCAGGGTTCGTTAAACGTGGAAATCATTCTGGAACCCCAAAACAGTGAGTAATAGTACATGAAACGGGCCAGAATCGGCCAAATCTGCAAGTGTTGATTACCGACGAGTAAGCACACCTTGGGGTTCAACAACTATGGAAATCGCTTCGGGACCCCAAAACGGTGAGTAATAGTCCACAAAACGGGTTAGTATCGGCCAAAGCTGTGAGTGTTGGTGACCGACACGTAAACGCACCCCGGGGTTCGTTAATTGTGTAAATCAGACCAGGGCCCCAAAACCGTGAGTAATAGTCCATGAAAGAGCCCAGAATCGGACAAACCTAGGATTATTGATGAACGACACATAAACGCACCCCAGGGTTCGACAATCATGGAAATCGCTCAGGGACCCCAAATTAGTGAGTAATAGTACAAGAAACGGGCCAGAATCGGCCAAAACTACAAGTATTGATGACCGACACGTAAACACAGTCCAGGGTTCGTTAATCGTGGAAATCATTCTGGAACCCCAAAACAGTGAGTAATAGTACATGAAACGGGCCAGAATCGGCCAAATCTGCGAGTGTTGATGACCGACACGTAAGCGCACCTTGGGGTTCAACAACTATGGAAATCGCTTTGGGACCCCAAAACGGTGAGTAATAATCCACGAAACGGGTCAGTATCGGCCAAAACTGCGAGTGTTGGTGACCGACACGTAAATGCACCCCAGGGTTTGTTAATCGTGGAAATCACACCGGGACCGCAAAACGGTGAGTAATAGTCCATGAAAGAGCCCAGAATAGGACAAACCTAGGATTGTTGATGACCGACACATAAACGCGCCCCGGGGTTCGACAATCATGGAAATCAATCAGGGACTCCAAATCAGTGAGTAATAGTCCAAGAAACGGCCCAGAATCAGCCAAAACTACTAGTGTTGATGACCGACACGTAAACGCAGCCCAGGGTTTGTTAATCATGGAAATCACTCTGGGACCCCAAAACAGTGAGTAATAGTCCATGAAACGGGCCAGAATCGGCCAAATCTGCGAGTGTGACCGACACGTAAGCGCACCTTGGGGTTCAACAACTATGGTGATCGCTTCGGGGCCCCAAAATGGTGAGTAATAGTCCATGAAATGGGTCAGAACCGGCCAAAACTTCGAGTGTTGGTGACCTACACGTAAGCACATATTGGGGTTCGACAACAATGGAAATCGCTTTGAGACCCCAAAACGGTGAGTAATAGTCCATGAAAGAGCCCAGAATAGGACAAACCTAGGATTATTGATGAACGACATATAAAGGCACCCCGGGGTTCGACAATCATGGAAATCACTCACGGACCCCAAATCAATGAGTAATAGTCCAAGAAACGGGCCAGAATCAGCCAAAACTACAAGTGTTGATGACCGACACGTTAACACATCCCAGGGTTCGTTAATCGTGAAAATCACTATGGGACCCCAAAACAGTGAGTAATAGTCCATGAAACAGGCCAGAATCGGCCAAATCTGTGAGTGTTTATGACCGACACGTAAGCGCACCTTGGGGTTCAACAACTATGGAAATCGCTTCGGGGCCACAAAACGGTGAGTAATAGTCCACGAAACAGGGCAGAATCGGCCAAAACTACGAGTGTTGGTGACCGACACGTAAACACACCACAGGGTTCGTTAATCGTGGAGAGTAATAGTCCATGAAAGAGCCCAGAATCGTACAAACCTAGGTTTATTGATGAAGACACATAAACGCACCCCGGGTTTCGACAATCATGGAAATCGCTCAGGGACCCCAAAGCAGTGAGTAATGGTCCAAGAAATGAACAGACTCGGCCAAAACTACAAGTGTTGATGACCGACACGTAAACGCAGCCCAGGGTTCATAAATCGTGGAAATCATTCTGGAACCCCAAAACAGTGAGTAATAGTACATGAAACGGGCCAGAATCGGCCAAATCTGCGTGTGTTGATGACCGACAAGTAAGCACACCTTGGGGTTCAACAACTATGGAAATCGCTTCGGGACCCCAAAAGGGTGAGTAATAGTCCACGAAACAGGTTAGTATCGGCCAAAACTGTGAGTGTTGGTGACCGACACGTAAACGCGCCCCGGGGTTCGTTAATTGTGTAAATCAGACCGGGACCCCAAAACCGTGAGTAATAGTCCATGAAAGAGCCCAGAATCGGACAAACCTAGGATTATTGATGAACGACACATAAACGGACCCCAGGGTTCGACAATCATGGAAATCGCTCAGGGACCCCAAATCAGTGAGTAATAGTCCAAGAAACGGGCCAGAATCGGCCAAAACTAAAAGTGTTGATGACCGACACGTAAACGCAGTCCAGGGTTCGTTAATCGTGGAAATCATTCTGGAACCCCAAAACAGTGAGTAATAGTACATGAAACGGGCCAGAATCGGCCAAATCTGCGAGTGTTGATGACCGACACGTAAGCGCACCTTGTGGTTCAACAATTATGGAAATCGCTTCGGGACCCCAAAACGGTGTGTAATAATCCACGAAACGGGTCAGTATCGGCCAAAACTGCGATTTTTGGTGACCGACTCGTAAACGCACCCCAGGGTTTGTTAATCGTGGAAATCACACCGGGACCCCAAAACGGTGAGTAATAGTCCATGAAAGAGCCCAAAATAGGACAAACCTAGGATTATTGATGAACGACACATAAACGCGCCCCGGGGTTCGACAATCATGGAAATCACTCAGGGACCCCAAATCAGTGAGTAATAGTCCAAGAAACGGCCCAGAATCAACCAAAACTACAAGTGTTGATGACCGACACGTAAACGCAGCCCAGGGTTTGTTAATCGTGGAAATCACTCTGGGACCCCAAAACAGTGAGTAATAGTCCATGAAATGGGCCAAAATCGGCCAAATTTGCGAGTGTGACCGACACGTAAGCGCACCTTGGGGTTCAACAACTATGGTGATCGCTTCGGGGCCCCAAAACGGTGAGTAATAGTCCACGAAACGGGTCAGAACCGGCCAAAACTTTGAGTGTTGGTGACCAACACGTAAGCACATATTGGGGTTCGACAACCATGGAAATCGCTTTGAGACCCCAAAACGGTGAGTAATAGTCCATGAAAGAGCCCAGAATAGGACAAACCTAGGATTATTTATGAACGACATATAAAGGCACCCGGGGTTCGACAATCATGGAAATCACTCACGGACCCCAAATCAGTTAGTAATTGTCCAAGAAACAGGCAAGAATCGGCCATCACTACAAGTGTTGATGACCGACACGTAAACGCAGCCCAGGGTTCATTAATCGTCAAAATCACTATGGGACCTCAAAACAGTGAGTAATAGTCCATGAAACGGGCCAGAATCGGCCAAATCTGCGAGTGTTTATGACCGACACATAAGCGCACCTTGGGGTTCAACAACTATGGAAATCGCTTCGGGGCCCCAAAACGGTGAGTAATAGTCCACGAAACGGGTCGGAATCGGGCAAAACCGGGTGACCGACACGTAAACGCACCACAGGGTTCGTTAATCGTGCAAATCACAACCGAACTCAAAAACGGTGAGTAATAGTCCATGAAAGAGCTTAGAATCGCACAAACCTAGAATTATTGATGAACGACACATAAACCCACCCCGGAGATCGACAATTATGGAAATCACTCAAGGACCCTAAATCAGTGAGTAATAGTCCAAGAAACGGCCCAGAAACAACAAAAACGACAAGTGTTGATGACCGACACGAAAACGCAGTCCGGGGTTCGTTAATCATGGAAATCAGTCTGGGACGCCAAAACAGTGAGTAATAGTCCATGAAATGGGCCAGAATCGGCCAAATCTACGAGTGTGACCGACACGTAAGCGCACCTTGGGGTTCAACAACTATGGTGATCGCGTCGGAACCCCAAAACGGTGAGTAATAGTGCACGAAATGGGTCAAAACTGGCCAAAACTTCGAGTGTTGGTGACCAACACGTAAGCACACATTGGCGTTCGACAACCATAGAAATCGCTTTATGACCCCAAAACAGTGAGTAATAGCCATGAAAGAGCCCAGAATCGGACAAACCTAGGATTATTGACGAACGACATATAAAGGCACCCCAGGGTTCGACAATCATGGAACTCACTCACGGACCCCAAATCAGTGAGTAATAGTCCAAGAAACGGGCCAGAATCAGCCAAAACTACAAGTGTTGATGACCGACACGTAAACGCATCCCAGAGTTCGTTAATCGTGAAAATCACTATGGGACCCCAAAACACTGAGTAATTGTCCATGAAACGGGCCAGAATCGGCCAAATCTGTGAGTGTTTATGACCGACACGTAAGCGCACCTTGGGGTTCAACAACTATGGAAATCGCTTCGGGACCCCAAAACGGTGAGTAATTGTCCACGAAACGGGTCAGTATCGGCCAAAACTGCGAGTGTTGGTGACCGACACATAAACGCACCCCAGGGTTTGTTAATCGTGGAAATTATACCGGGACCCCAAAACGGTGAGTAATAGTCCATGCAAGAGCCCGGAATCAGACAAACCTAGAATTATTGATGAACGACACATAAACGCGCCCCGGGGTTCGAAAATCATGGAAATCACTCAGGGACCCCAAATCAGTGAGTAATAGGCCAAGAAACGGCCCAGAATCAGCCAAAACTACAAGTGTTGATGACCGACACATAAACGCAGCCCAGGGTTCGTTAATCGTGTAAATCACTCTGGGACCCCAAAACAGTGAGTAATAGTCCATGAAACAGGCCAGAATCGGCCAAATCTACGAGTGCGACCGACACGTAAGCGCACCTTGGGGTTCAACAACTATGGTGATCGCTTCGGGGCCCCAAAACGGTGAATAATAGTCCACGAAACAGGTCAGAACCGGCCAAAACTTCGAGTGTTGGTGACCAACACGTAAGAACATATTGGGGTTCGACAACCATGGAAATCGCTTTGAGACCCCAAAACGGTGAGTAATAGTCCATGAAAGAGCCCAGAATAGGACAAACCTAAGATTATTTATGAACGACATATAAAGGCACCCCAGGGATCGACAATCATGGAAATCACTCAGGTACCCCAAATCACTTAGTAATAGTCCAAGAAAAAGGCAAGAATTGGCCAAAACTACAAGTCTTGATGACCGACACGTAAACACAGCCCAGGGTTCGTTAATCGTGGAAATGATTCTGGAACCCCAAAACAGTGAGTAATAGTACATGAAACGGTCCAGAATCGGCGAACTCTGTGAGTGTTGATGACCGACACGTAAGCGCACCTTGGGGTTCAACAACTATGGAAATCGCTTCGGGACCCCAAAACGGTGAGTAATAGTCCACGACACGGGTCAGTATCGGCCAAAACTGTGAGTGTTGGTGACCGACACGTAAATGCACCCCGGGGTTCGTTAATCGTGCAAATCACAACGGGACCCCAAAACGGTGAGTAAGAGTCCATGAAAGAGCCTAGAATCGGACAAACCTAGGATTATTGATGAACGAAACATAAACGCGCCCCGGGGTTCGACAATCATGGAAATCGCTCAGGGACCCCAAATCAGTGAGTAATAGTCCAAGAAACGGGCGAGAATTGGCCAAAACTTCAAGTGTTGATGACCGACACGTAAACGCAGCCCAGGGTTCGTTAATCGTGGAAATCACTCTGGGACCTCAAAACAGTGAGTAATAGTCCATGCAATGGGCCAGAATCGGCCAAATCTGCGAGTGTTCATGACAGACACGTAAGCGCACCTTGGGGTTCAACAACTATGGAAATCGCTATCGGGACCCCAAAATGGTGAGTAATAGTCCACAAAACGGGTCAGTATCGGCCAAAACTACGAGTGTTGGTGACCGACACGTAAACGCACCCTAGGGTTCGTTAATCGTGGAAATCGCATCGGGACCCCAAAACGGTGAGTAATAGTCCATCAAAGAGCCTAGAATCGGACAAACCTAGAATTATTGATGAACGACACATAAACGCACCCCGGGGTTCGACAATCATGGAAATCAGTCAGGGACCCCAAATCAGTGAGTAAGAGTCCAAGAAACGGCCCAGAATCAGCCAAAACTACAAGTGTTGATGACCGACATGAAACGCAGCCCAGGGTTCGTTAATCGTGGAAATCAGTCTGGGACCCCAAAACAGTGAGTAATAGTCCATGAAACGGGCCAGAATCGGCCAAATCTGCGAGTGTGACCGACACGTAAGCGCACCTTGGGGTTCAACAACTATGGTGATCGCTTCGGAACCCCAAAACGGTGAGTAATAGTGCAGGAAATGGGTCAGAACTCGCCAAAACTTCAGGTGTTAGTGACTCACACGTAAGCACACATTGGGGTTCGACAACCATGGAAATCGATTTGTGACCCCAAAACGGTGAGTAATAGTCCATGAAAGAGCCCAGAATCGGACAAACCTAGGATTATTGATGAACGAAATATAAAGGCACCCGGCGTTCGACAATCATGGAAATCACTCACGGACCCCAAATCAGTGAGTAATAGTCCAAGAAATGGGCCAGAATCGGCCAAAACTACAAGTGTTGATGACCGACACGTAAACGCGGCCCAGGGTTTGTTAATCGTGAAAATCACTATGGGACCCCAAACCAGTGAGTAATAGTCCATGAAACGGGCCAGAATCGGTGAAATCTGTGAGTGTTTATGACCGATACGTAAGCGCACCTTGGGGTTCAACAACTATGGAAATCGCTTCGGGCCCCAAAACGGTGAGTAACAGTCCACGAAATGGGTCAGAATCGGCCAAAACTACGAGTGTTGGTGACCGACACTTAGACGCACCACAGGGTTCGTTAATCGTGGAAATCACACCGGGACCCCAAAACAGTGAGTAATAGTCCATGAAAGAGACAAGAATCGGACAAACCTAGGATTATTGATGAACGACACATAAACGCACCCCGGGGTTCGACAATCATGGAAATCGCTCAGTGACCCCAAATCAGTGACTAATAGTCCAAGAAATGGCCCAGAATCATCCAAAACTACAAGTATTGATGACCGACACATAAACGCAGCCCAGGGTTCGTTAATCGTGGAAATCACACCGGGACCCCAAAACGGTGAGTAATAGACCATGAAAGAGCCTAGAATCGGACAAACCTAGGATTATTAATGAACGACACATAAACGCACCACAGGGTTTGATAATCATGGAAATCGCTCCGGGACCCCAAATCGGTGAGTAATAGTTAAAGAAACGGCCAAAACTACAAGTGTTGATGACTAACACGTAAACGTAGCCCAGGATTCGTTAATCGTGGTAATCACTCTGGGACCCCAAAGCAGTGAGTAATGGTCCAAGAAACGGGCCAGAATCGGCCAAAACTATAAGTGTTGATGACCGACACGTAAACGCAACCCAGGGTTCGTTAATCGTGGAAATCACTCCGGGACCCCAAAACGGTGAGTAATAGTCCATGAAAGAGCCCAGAATCGGCCAAACCTAGGATTATTGATGACCGACACGTAAGCGCACCTTGGCATTCAACAACAATGGAAATCGCTTCAGGACCCCCAAACGGTGAGTAATAGTCCATGAAACGGGCCAGTATCGGCCAAAACTGTGAGTGTTGGTGACCGACACGTAAACGCACCCCAGGGTTCGTTAATCATGGAAATCACACCGGGATCCCAAAACGGTGAGTAATAGTTCATGAAAGAGCCCAGAATCGGACAAACCTAGAATTATTGATGAACGACACATAAACGCACCCCGGGGTTCGACAATCATGGAAATCACTGAGGGATCCCAAATCAGTGACTAATAGTCCAAGAAACGGCCCAGAATCATCCAAAACTACCAGTATTGATGACCAACACGTAAACGCAGTCCATGGTTTGTTAATCATGGAAATCACTCTGGGACCCCAAAACAGTGAGTAATAGTCCGTGAAACGGGCCAGAATCGGCCAAATCTGCGAGTGTGACCGACACGTAAGCGCACCTTGGGGTTCAACAACTCTGGTGATCGCTTCGGGACCCCAAAATAGTGAGTAATAGTCCACAAAACGGGTCAGAACCGGCCAAAACTTTGAGTGTTGGTGACCGACACGTAAGCACATATTGGGGTTCGACAACCATGGAAATCGCTTTGTGACCCCAAAACGGTGAGTAATAATCCATGAAAGAGCCCAGAATCGGACAAACCTAGGATTATTGATGAACGACATATAAAGGCACCCCAGGGTTCGATAATCATGGAAATCGGTCAGGGACCCCAAATCAGTGAGTAATAGTCCAAGAAACGGACCAGAATCGGCCAAAACTACAAGTGTTGATGACCGACACGTAAACGCAGCCCAGGGTTCGTTAATCGTGAAAATCACTATGGGACCCGAAAACAGTGAGTAATAGTCCATGAAATGGGCCAGAATCGGCCAAATCTACGAGTGTTTATGACTGACATGTAAGCGCACCTTGGGGTTCAACAACTATGGAAATCGCTTCGGGGCCCCAAAACGGTGAGTAATAGTCCACGAATGGGGTCAGAATCGGCCAAAACTATGAGTGTTGGTGACCGACACGTAAACGCACCACAGGGTTCGTTAATCATGGAAATCACACCGGGACCCCAAAATGATGAGTAATAGTCCATAAAAGAGCCCAGAATCTAACAAACCTAGGATTATTGATGAACGACACATAAACGTACCCCGGGGTTCGACAATCATGGAAATTGCTCAGGGACCCCAAATCAGTGAGTAATAGTCCAAGAAACATGCCAGAATCGGCCAAAACTACAAGTGTTGATGACCGACAAGTAAACGCAGCCCAGGGTTCTTTAATCGTGGAAATCACTCTGGGACCCCAAAATGGTGAGTAATAGTCTATGAAACGGGCTAGAATCGGCCAAATCTGTGAGTGTGACTGACACGTAAGCGCACCTTGGGGTTCAACAACTATGAAAATCGCTTCAGGACCCCAAAACGGCGAGTTATAGTCCACGAAACGGTCAGAATCGGCCAACACCTTGTGATCACGCTTGCGTCCGAGGGCACAGGTATCGAGGACGCGCCCAAGCAGCAGTCGTTGTTCTACAGCGCCACGTCACGCGTGACCAGGCCAGTGTCCACGGGGGCAGCGACGCCCTGGGCTACCATCAGGGACCCAAACCCCGACCCGGCGGCGTACTGGAGCGGTCCGCTCCGGGCCTTGAACGACGACTGTGGAAGCAGCATCCTCTTGAGCACCTTCTCATTATACATTAGGCATACATTTTTTCACATTGTATACACATTTAAAATTGATCGCATACATTTTTGTGAAATACGGGGCATTTTTCATTATAAGAGATAGTTTTTCTTAAGTTATCTACATTTTCTAAAACTGCGGTAACAACATAATTTACACATCTTAGTATTTTAAAATTCAATGTTTTGAATTTTTAAGTAAACTTTAGTTTTGTAATATATATATATATATATATTAGATTCTTTTGGAAGATATAAAAAATAAAGGGATAATTGCATTTGAGCCCTTAGTTGTGTCACCCTCGACAGGAATACCCCTAGTTTTGTAAAACACGTGGTCTTGCCCAACTCAGTTAGCTTGCTTTGTGTTTTTGCCCTTCCGGCATGGCTCCGTCCAGTCAGCGACGTTTGACCATAAGCGGTGCTAGATTTGGGACAAGTCTTGCCCCCCGGTCGACCTAACTAGCTCACAGTCTCTCGTTCCCCAGTGTCTCTCTTTCTCTCTCACCAACCCTAGCTCGCTCGGCGGCGGCGAAACCCGCACCGCCAGATCCATTGGCAGGCGATGGGGGAGACCGGAGAAAGCGTCGGCGGACGCGGCCGCCGCCGTAGGGACACCACATCCTCACTTCAGCGTGGAGGCGGCGGTGCTGCTGGAGCCAATGGCGACAAGGGCAGCGGATCTGCACGGGAAAGCGTAGGAGACGACACCAGTGGCACCCACGGCGACAAGGGCAGCGGATCTGCAGGGAGCGTGTACAAGGCGACGCTGGCGGTGCCAACGGCGACAAGGGCAGCGGATCTGCACGGGAGCACGAACAAGGCGACGCCGGCGGCGCCAGCAACCACAAGGGCAACGGATCTGCACGGGAAATTCCTGCGGGGTAAGTATTAGACCTATATTTGCTCGTGTTTACTGCTATAGGGTTGATTCAACGATGATTTAGGCTAGGTTTTGTTCGTTTTTTCATGGGAGATGGCATGTTTTTTATCATAGGATGAATCCAGCGACCGCGTTCTATCTATCTATTAGAATGGAGACCACTGTTCTTGTTTCTGCGGGTACTAAAGGAAAAGATTGTGGCTTCACTTTTCCATTGTTTGTGGACAACACTACTTCATACCAGGATTTTAGGGCTGCCATTTGTGCTAAGTATCCATGGGGATTGTTTGATGTTGTTGAGATGAGATATTGGGATAGTAGTAACCTTTGTTGGGTCCCTGTATAATGTGATTCAGAGTTAGGTGTGATGTTTGCAAGTAATGCACAAACTATGTCATGCAACTTGGAAATCACGGTGATACAGAGAACTAGAGCACAAATGTTTGAAAACCCATCAACTTCTAGGCCCTCTGCATCTAGGCCATCTTGTTTTAATTCCACTGCTGGAGGGACAAGGGCTAGAACTAGGGCTAGCAGTAGAAGTAGGGCAGTAAGTGACACCTCTACTGCTCCTAGAACTCCAAGTGTTAATGAAAGTCAGGAACAAGCAAACAAAAAAGGTGATCCAGTTGTGGAGGAGGCATTGCCTGATGCACCAGGTCTGGAGGATGAGATACTTTATCCTGGGTATGTTCAACACAACAATGAAGAAGAAAAGGCAGACAAAGACTATATCCCTGCAGAATTTTCAGATACAGATGCTGATGAGATGCAAGAGGATCATGAAATGGGAGCTTTTGAAGATGCAGATGAGGACAGACTTGTCATGATGTATGACAGGAAAAATCCATCTATTGAGGAAGGTGTGGTCTTCCCTTCTACAGTTGATTGCAGAAATGCAGTTGCAACCTACTCAATCAAAGCTGAAACTGAATTCTCTATTCTGAAAAGTGACCCAACTAGGTTTACTGTCAAATGTTCTTATGACAGGTGTAAATGGAGGCTACATGCTTCTTTAATGAGGAGGAGCACAATGTTTCAGGTATTAAATGTTGTGATCTCTGTAATGTGTTATATTTTCTGCACTCACTACTGTTATATGTACTTACTATTTGTTGTGTTGTTTTATTTCAGGTTAAAGTGAACCAACACCAACATACTTGTCCTAGTGTCAACAGATCTTAGAGATTGAGAGCTTCAAAAAGGAGGTGGATTGCACATGCATCTATGCCCTGGATCAGACAAAATCCATCTATTGGTCCTAAGGAAATTCAGATGAAGTTGCTAGAGAAGTATGGTGTGGAGGTGCAATATGACAGGTGCTACAATGGCAAAGAGATGGCACTGGACAAAATATATGGCAAGTATAGTGATAGTTTCCAACTTCTTTATTCTTTCACAGCTGAAGTGGAGAGGGCATCACCAGGCAGTCTAGTAGAAATTGACAGGCACATAGTTGAGTATCAGATTAAAGGCAAGGAGTATTACAAGGAGTGTTTTAGAAGAGTGTTTGTTTGCTTCAAAGCTTGTCAGAAGGGTTTCCTGGAGGGCTGTAGGCCATACCTGGCTGTAGATGCTACAGCATTGAATGGTAGGTTTAGAGGGCAACTTGTAGCATCTTGTGCACTGGATGGCCACAACTGGTTGTTTCCAGTTGCTTATGGTGTTCTAGAAGTGGAGTCTACTGAGAGTTGGACATGGTTTTTCACAAACCTGAAGAAAATGGTAGGTCATCCAGAAGGTTTAGTGATACATACTGATGCTTGCAAGGGATTGGAAACAACAGTTGATGATGTGTATCCTGGAGTGGAACATAGAGAGTGTATGAGACACTTGGCTCAGAATTTCACTAAGAAATTTAAGGGAAAGTTCTTTGATGATCACTTATGTCCTTGTTCACTAACCTACAGTATCAAGAAGCATAATTATCATCTGAACCAGCTCAAAAGCAAACCCAAAGTTAAGGAATATCTGGAGGAGCACCACACAAAAATCTGGGCAAGAGCAGAGTTCAATGAGATGAGCAAGGTTGACTATGTGAACAACAACCTTGCTGAATCATTTAACTCAAGAATCAGGAAATACATGAGTCTTCACATAGTTGACCTGCTAGACAAGATTAGGCAATACATCATGGAGAAAATTGACTTAAGAAACAGAATTGCCACTGGCCATTTCATTGGGCACAACATCATACCAGCAATAATGAAGATTTTGATGGAGAAGACAAAAGGTTTGGAGATGAGTATAGTTAGGAGAAGCCCAACAGAGGCTGAGGTGACTGCTACTGATAGAGAGAAAAGCGAATGGAGGTACCCTGTTGACATAGAGAAGTGGTCTTGCAGTTGTAGGCAGTGGCAGATCACTGGTAAACCCTGCATCCATGCCCTTTTTTTCATCACTGCTCTAAGAGGTGAAGCTAGTGGAATAGATCAGTATGTCCACAAATATTACTCAGTTGGCATGTTTAGAGCAACTTATGCTGACAATCTACCCGCTCTGGAAGGCAAACAACAGTGGGACTATGTAGATCCGGGATTCAAGCTGTGTGCTCCTGTTCAGAATAGACCACCAGGAAGACCAAGAAAGCAGAGGATAAGATCTACCAGTGAAGGAAAGGGTCTTGGTCCTAGGAAGTATAAGTGCAAGAGATGTGGAAGATGTGGACACAAAACCAAAGGATGCAAAGAATCTGTTGATCCAGCCTTTGGAGAAGAAGAACATTGGGGAGAAGATAATGCAGATGATCATCCAACAGCTAATGAGCCAGCAGAAGCAGAAGTACAAGAGGAGGATGAGGAGGAGGAAGAGCCAGAAGTTGATGTTCTTCAGCAGCAGATGCCACCACCAAAGGAAACCTCACATGAGGCATCTACACAAGCTAGTGTAGTGAGGTGTGTGCCAGCAACTTGTTTCAGTTTTATATTGCCCTTGTTTTAGTTTTCATTAGTTCATATCTTAAAAATTGTGTTATGTTTGAACTTGTTTTAGTCCTAGAAAGAATTATAAAAGAGGAGCTGAGAGGGGAGCTTCTCCAAGGTATTGCAAGCAGAAGAAAAATGGACCAACAACTACATTTTGCTCAGTTACTGGAAGCAGTGTTGACAGCCAGGGTGTCTCTCCAGCCAAAAAAGCAGCAACAGCAGTTGAAGCCCCACCCACTGCCCCCAATGCAGCTAAGAACGCTAGAAGCAAGGCAAAGCTGGCTCCAAACCCAGCCAAAAACACTAGGAGAAACTTCAGTTTAGTCCTGTTACTTCAGTTTTATGTTTGAAACTGTTATGCACTTGATGTTGTTACTATGTGCACTGTGATACCAGTACTTTTATGCTGTTAGTGCTTTATGCACTTGATGTTGTTGTCTATGCACTGTGATGATCAACTTCTTAATGCTTTATGCACTAGTTATGCCCAGTGTTTGGTACATGTGTGATGATCAAATTCTTATTCTTAATTCTTTGCGCTCACTGTGGTGTCATCTACATCTACCTCTGGCATAGTTTTGTCATCGACGTTGTCAACGACAAAACCTACATCTACCTTTGGCATAGTTTTGTCGTCGACGACAAAACCTACATTTACCTTTGCATAGTTTTCTCATCGACGTCGTCGACGACAAAACCTACATCTACTTTGGCATACATCTGAAGCAACATCTGCTTTGCATCCATCCACTCCATCTAGTTTGCATAGACAAAATAGCATTTCATCTTGACCACAACAGTGCATCATCGTCTTCAGATACATCACACTAGGTTGTACCATTCGGTCAACAAGCACAAACTGATACAACTACAGCACGAACAACATTACAACACAAATTCCTACAAACAACAATGCTAAAAGAAGCATCATCTCATCTCTTCCTCTCAGCTTCTTCTTCAAAACATGATTCTTTCTTGACAGCTCCATGTTTTCCTTCTTCAACTTGTGACTTTTAATCCAGCTCTGTTCTACCTCTGCGTGCAGGTCTTCAAAAGCCAAGGCAACACGCAATGGAGGAGGAGGATCAACCCACACCACCCACTCACACTCCTGTGGTAACTGATTGCACATCAGATTTACCAAAAATTAGATTTTTCATAAAGAAGAACTAAAACATGCTCAAATTCACAATCTCTTCCGTCTAAAGGACACCCTAAAAACCGGCGGCCTGTGCTTGCCCCTCCCCAAGAAACACGGCGGGCTGGAACAAGGTCGTGACCAGGGCAACGATGCTTTGAACGATACTCCAATCCACAGTAGGTGTCATCGGGAAGATAGAACTCGGAGACGAGCTGCACAATCCCGACCCCATCAACCTAAACCAAATGGAAGGGAAGAAGGTCAAAATTTCCTCCAAATCTCACAAACCCTAGAAACCCTAGAACAAATTGGGGGTGGAGGAGCCGCACGAGCTCATGTTCACTTACCTTACCGGCCGCCTGCGAGTAGATGGACGAGCCCGAGCTCGCCGTGCTGCGCCGCTCCATCTTCTTCCTCGTGGGGCCTCGCGTCGCCAGCTCCGCTCCTCTGTTTTCTTCAGTGCGAGCTCACTATGGACGAAAGGGTACTAAGTGTAGCACCGACAGGGGCAAAAATGTCCTAAATTTAGCGCCGCTTACGGTCAAACGGCGCTGACTGGACGGAGCCGTGCCGGAAGGGCAAAAATACAAGACAAGCAAACTGAGTTGGGCAAGACCGCGTGTTTTACAAAAATAGGGACAATCCTGACAAGTGGTACCCAACTAAGGGTATAAAACCGATTATCCCAAAAATAAATGAAAAAACAGAGGAGAAAAACTAAGGAACCTGAGCTGCCCTAACCATCTCGCGGTTGAGGTGATGCTCCCATACAGCTCGCTAAAAGCGAGATATAGCTTCGTCCCGCACACATCTCGCGAGAGGGCTACTTCTCGCCATAAGCACTAATTAAAAAGTAATCTTTGCAAAGTTCACTCCCACATCTCAGAATGCCACAAATAGCACACTGAATGTGCGCCATTTGTCATAATCTGAAAGTTTTTTTTAGATTAATTTATTCAAAATGTTCTATCTCTTGAACCGTTCATAAATTTGACATACTTCCTTAACGAAAAAAATAAACCAGGGCATTTTTTCTTTTCCGAAAGAGACATTTTTTCTTTTTCAAAAGAGACACTGGTATGCCTCTCGCGGAACCAAATTCATACCTCAGTAAACCCGTGCCTCTCTAGGAAGAAAAAGATACATTTTTTTGGTTTTTGGGAGACACGACACAAATTCATTTGTCAGATGATTTGCATGTAACTAAAGTGGAGGAAAATACTGAAAAAGAGGCGCAATGCCCTTGTGTTTATTTATGTTGGGCATGCATGCCTTGGTGGAAGGTAGGTAGGCAACTTACATCATCGTACTGCTGAGCCCGAGCCACAACTTATTTATGCTACTCCCGCGTACTTACGAACTACATACACCACACAAGTCCAGCTCTCAAACGGCGCGGGCTCCAGCTCACATTCACTTGACAGCGACCTTGCCGCCTCAGAGCGCGGCGGTTGCCATTCTCAGGAAGGCCTCCACGGCTTCGTCGCCGCGGCCGCGGTCACCACGGCGGCGGTCCCCGCGCTCCTGCTCCTGCTGCTCGGGTCCGGCGACGAAGCCCTCGTCCTGCTGATCCTTGGCGCGGAACACCTCCTGCACCTCCCTGGCGGGCCTGCCGAACGTGAGCTCCTGCGCGGGGTTGTCCAGCTTGCCGATCACGTTGTTCCTCCCGGCGAGCCACACCCTCTCGTTCCTCTCGGCGTTGATCTCGAAGCACACCACCTGGAGGTTGCTGCTGCCGCGGGACGAGGCGATCTCCACGACCGGGTGGCCGGGGGGCACCACGAACGCCGAGCCGCGCGACACCCGCGCGCGGACCGTCTCGTACCTCTGCTGATCCTGCTCCTCCTCCGACTCGGAGCCGGAGCCGCGTCGGCGTTGCTGCCGCTGGTCGTCCTCTTCTTCCTCGCTCCGCCTGCCCTTGCCGTGCTCGTGCTCGCGCTCGCTGTCCTGGCCAAGGTGCGGGCACACGATCTGCACCTCGCCCTCGCCTTCCAGCACGACGGCGAGCTTGAACGACTGGGTGTTCAAGTAAGGCGCGGTCATAGATCCCTGTCGATCGACATATGCACTCATGTAAACAGCAGTCAAGTAACAAATCAAGATATCAAGCCCGCCGCCGGTGAACTAATTAAGCGTGGTGACGCACCGGTGTGATGTTGGCCACGGCGACACGGACGTCGTGTTGGGCAAGGGCGTGGAAGCTCCGGGCGTCGGCCTCGAAGAGGCGGCCATGGCGGTTGGCGATCTTGGGGCGCTGCTCCAGGAGGTTAAAGGTGTCGCGCGAGTCGCCGCGGAACGGGGGGAGAGGCCAGTGGTGGCCCTGCCCGCCCTCGGACGCCTCGCGACGCAGCTCGCGGAGCTGCTCCTCGGACGCGCGGACGATGGAGATGGGCTCCTCCTCCTGGCCTTGGCGCCTGCCGAACAGCAGCCTGTCCAGCTGCTCATCCGAGGTCTGCACGTTCACGTCCATGTCCATGGATGTGAGTACAAGTTTTTCTTTTTTGAGTAAAGAAAGAAGAGATTGACTAGTGCATGCATGTAAGTAGGTACGTACCTTGAGAGCCGCTCTCAGCACGCGTTTGCTCAAACTCGCGAGAAGAGGCTTGGCCGAGAAATACTGCATGGGATATCCACGTGTCAGTCATTCATTGCGTCGTTATCCATTCGAGAAATTCGAGCGGCGTCAAACTTTTTAATTACCTGGAACTTGCCGGGCACGGAGATGGTGTGGAGGATCTTGGCGATGACCAGCTTCCTCCGGCCGTCGGTGTTGGCCAGGTGCATGATGGACCCCGCCGGCGCCACGATGACATCGCCTTGCCTGACGGAGTAGGACCGCCTCTCGCCGTTCTCGATCACCGTCAGCACCCCCTCGCCTGCATGCATGCATGCATGCGCACGTTAGTTATCATCGATCGGCAGATGCATGATACGTGTACAAGATGGACGGTACCTTGAGCGACGTAGCCGACGCCGTCCGCGTCCGTGAGTCCCGGCACGACGAACGAGCGCGGGTTCACCTCCATGATGGCGACGCGGTAGTTCCTGATGCCTCGGAGGAGCCTGGACACTTCGTCGAACGGGCGAAGGGCCTTCACGAACCCGTGGTCGCTCCGGATGATGCTACGAAAGTTGCGCGGGCCGAACACGTACGGCCGGCGGCTATCCCCGTGCTCCTCATCACGCTCTCCCTCGCCGCGCCGGCCACGGCCCTGCTCGTGCTTTCCGTGCTCCTCACGCTCCCCCTCGCCGTGCCGCCCACGGCCACGGCCCTCCTCCTCCTCACGCTCTCCCTCGCCGTGCCGCCCACGGCCACGGCCCTCCTCCTCCTCACGCTCCCCCTGGCCGTGCCTGCCACGGCCACGGCCCTGCTCCTCCTCACGCCCCCCTTCGCCGTGCCGGCCATGGCCACGGCCTTGCTCCTCCTGCTCGTGCCTCCCGTGCTGCTGCTGGTCCTCCCTGCACTCCTGCACGCACCGAGCATGCGAGTACCGTGGCCGGTCCTGCTGGCACCGCTGCACGCACTGCTGCAGCGAGTGCCCACCGCGCCTGTCCTCCTCGTCGTCACGGGAGGCCGAAACAGCCGCGGCAAAGAGAAGGCTGGTTCCCAGGAGGAAGAGGAGAGGAATGGTTGCTCTGATCGCCATGGTTTGTCACTCTGCTTGCTACCTCGCTCTGTGTGTGTGTCTTGTGCTGGGAATGGAGGTCGACGCACCGTATTTGTAGCGCGCGCGCCGCTGTACGTGGGGCCGTGGCGCGGCTACGTGGAGGAGCACTGCGTGCCACCGGGGAGGCGGGTCGCCACGTCGCGCGGTCGTGCTTATCGGGCCATCGGCAAGGTGCGTGCCAGCTTGGGCGTCGCGTGTCGTGGCGTGCTCTTGCTCGCGGCGGGCGGCGCGGCGCCGAGCGACGGAGAGAGTTGAGTGGATAGCGGTGCTAGGTACGGAGCACCTAGACACTCGTTGGAGTACATGCCCGAGCAGAGCACATCATCCCATGACTAGTAGTACTGTAGTACTCCCTCCGTCCCAAAATTCTTGTCTTAAATTTGTTTAGATACGGATGTATCTAATATTAAAACATGACTTGGTTTATCCGTATTTAGACAAATTTAACACAAGAATTTTGGGACGGGGGAGTACTTCCCAGGCCTCTGAAGTAAACCTGAGCATGGACCGGGCTGGCCTGGATCGGGCTTAGCTTTCGGGTAGACGTTCGTTTTGCAAGCGAGACATATGGCTGGCTCGCCTGAATCTAGCGACAAACGTTTTTTATTCACATTTTTTGATTTCGTTTTCCGCTTTCTTTTCTTTAACGTTGTTTGTACTTTTAAATAATATAAATATATACGCCCTCCATCCTAAAATAAATGTCTTCGATTCAGTAAAACTTCAGTACAAAGTTGTACTCCCTCCGTCTCGTCGCATAAATGGATGTATCTCGATATATTTTTAGTTCTAGACACATTCATTTCTGCAACGAGATGGATGGATAGATGCATTCATTTCCACGACAAGTAATTAGGGATAGAAAGAGTACTAAATAAGTGTCTTTGATTTAATAAAACTTTAGTATAAAGTTAAACTAAATTAGACACAGATTTTGGGATGGATGCAGTGCATTACAAAAAATACTTTACATATTTTCTTTCAAAAAATACTTTACATATTTTTTTCAAAAAATGTTAATCAGGCATTTGAAAAATGTTAAATGTGGATAGGAAAACTGTGTCTAATGTACACTAAAAATGTTTAATAAATGCACAATATTTTTAGAAAAAAAATCAACATATGAGAATATATGTTTTAGAAAAAATTAATTATGTATTTAGAAAATGTTAAATGTGTATATGAAAAATGTTCTTGCTGTATACAAAAAATCTTCAGTGTGCTTGGAAAAAGTAGCTATAAAATATGTTTAAAAATGCTAATCATTTATTAAGGAAATGTAAAAGATGTATATACATGAAATGATCCTGATGTATACAAAAATTCTACAATGTTTATAGACAAGTAGGGATAAAATATATATAAATTTATAAAACTGTTAATTATGTATTTGGAAAATATTAAACACATATATCAAAAATATTCCTAATCTATAAAAATGTACAATGTTTATGGACAAATTAGATATTGTATGTTCAAAAATGTTAAGCATGTATTTACAAAATGTTAAATTTATACATAAAAATGTTCCTGATGTGAACATTTTCTTTACAACTCCTATGAAGACGTAAAAATAAGTTTTCAAAAATAGTAGTCATATATTTATAAAATATTAAATATATATACTAAAAATGTTCCTGATGTATATGAAAAATGTACGACTGGAAAAGAAGGAAACCATCAAAAACCAGAAAAGAAAAACAAAGAAAAGTGAAGGAAACGGAGAAAGAAAAGCAAAAGACGAGAGAAACACAAGAAAAAAATGAAAAACAAAAATACCTTGAAAAAGAAAACCAGAAAATAAATAAAACCCCCAAAGGAAAGGGAAAGGAAAAGGAAAAGGAGAAAAAGAAACAAATACATGGGAGAAATCATAGAAAAAAATAAAAACAGAGAGAACTATGAAAAACAAAGAAAACTGGCGAGAATGCAAAGAAAACAAATGTAAAAAAAGGAAGAACGCGAAAAAACCAGAGGAAAACTGGACTAACTGTAGCTCCCCCCCCCCCCCCCCCCCCCCCCCCACGCGCGGAAGGACGAGCTCCCAAATGAGAGAGTGCCTGAGCCCCTAGCGTGCAAGCGGATAGGGAGGAGAAGAACTCGGTCATCCTAGTTATAAAGTGATGCAAAAATTGCTTAAGACGAGTGTACAATGGAACTTCCGATGGGTGAGATATAGACGTCGCGGTTTTGCAACCCCCATCTGCTATTTTGGGTTGGGTTTGGACTTCAATTTTTAGGCCGAAACAAAATCCAGACCAGCCCGAGGATGGTACTCACGCACAAATTTGTAGCATTGTTAACCCGAGCTTGGGCATGCCTATACCTCGCTTAGAGCATCTACAGCCGGCCTTGACAAATTTTAACCTCTCAAACATTCACGGATGTGCCTTGTCGTTGTCTACACGTGTCTGTTTGAGTCCCTGTTTGTCCGTGCACATAACCATGATCCATTTTTCCCTATATATTCGGTCACATGCGTGTGATTGGTGGGGATGAAAAGAGAAAGAGTAGAAAGAGCAAAGAAAGAAAAAAGGTGGTCTGCGGTGTGTCAAATTCTATGTGGCACATGCTGAACCACTAACCGAACACGCCCGGGTACTCCTCATATTGCCCTTATATATGGGTTAAGTATGAGGAGTGCTGGAAAGCCCGGACGTTTGACGAAGCTTTGAGGGGTCCGGTTCAGTCAACTCTCAAGTGTGGTCAGTGGTTTTGTGTTCGCCTAATCAATTTGAGTAGTCCGATTTATGGATACTCTTGGCATGAGCCTCTCCGAGCGCTCGCCTGAAGCGCGCGAGAATGAGTTGGCCCAACGGCGGGCACATCCTTGGCGATCAATTAACAGATGAGGTTTTGGAGCAATAAACAAGCGGAGAATACCTGAAGGGTGGAATCAGAATAATATTGTGTTGATCCCTAAGGTGGAAAGTCCAAAGGTAATTACCCAGTACCGGACTATTAACTTGTGCAATGTGATCTATAAAATTATTCCAAAATGATAGCTAATAGGCTCAAGAAAATATGTCCTGAAGTTATCGCTCCAACCCAGAGTGCCTTTGTGCCAGGCATACTAATTACAGATAATGTGTTGGTGGCACATGAATATTTTCATGCAATAAAGAAGAAAATCCATGGGTCTAATGGGTATTGTGCAGTTAAACTCGACATGTTAAAGGCATATCATCGGGTTGAATGAAATTTCCTGGAGCAAATTATGTTGAAGCTTGGCTTTCATACTTACTGGTTTGAGATGGTTATGGCATATGTATCATCGGTGAATTACAGAGTAAGATTTAATGGCACAGAAGCTGATGAGTTTTTACCCACGAGAGGTCTAAGGCAGGGTGACCCCTTGTCTCCCTATCTTTTTCTGCTTTGTTCTGAAGGACTGTCTAGTTTGTTGGCTCATGAAGAGGAAGTGGGTGCACTAGAAGGTATCCGTGTTTGTAGAAATGCTCCATCTATATCTCACCTTCTTTTTATAGATGACTCATTGATCCTTATGAAAGCGACTATTCAGAATGCAAACACTTTGAAGAGAGTGTTGGATTCTTATTGTGCAAGCTCTGGACAACTTGTGAGTATGGCAAAATTAAGCATATTTTTTAGTCCTATCGCAAATGTCAATCCCAGGGAACATGCCTGCAGGAGTGTTGATATCATGATTGAAGCATTGTCAGATAAATATATTTGCCTCCCCACTATTGTGGGAGTGGATAGAAGTGATTGTTTTCACCATCAAATTGATCAAATTTGTCAAAGACTGAAAGGTTGGAAGGAGAAGGTCTTATCCATCCAAGGAAAATAAATCTTAATAAAGGCAGTGGCTCAAGCAATCCCCTCATATACTATGCCTGTTTTCAAATTGCCTAAAGGGATATGCAAAACGATAACCGATGAGATTGAAGGTTTTTGGTGGGGAGATAGTGAGGAGAAAAAGAAAATGCACTGGTTTGCGTGGTGAAAATTGTGCACCCAAAAAGGAATGGAGGCTTGGGGTTTAGAGACCTACACAGTTTTAACCTTGCTTTACTAGCAAAACAATGTTGGCGACTACTCCAGAATCTAGACTCTTTGTGTGCAAAAGTTCTTAGTGCAAAATGCTACCCAGATGGAGATATACTCAATGCAGTCCCTAAGAAGGGTTCTTTTTTTACATGGCAAAGTATTAGCGCAGGCATACAGACATTCAAAAGGGGATGCATTTGGGGGGTGGGCATTGAATCACAGATTAATATCTGGGACGATCATTGGATTCCAACCTAGTGAATCTAGGAAGGTCAGCACACCAAGAGGAACAAATATGTTAGGGAAAGTAGAAGAATTGACTGATCCACACACTGCCCAATGGGATTAAGCTCTTAACGTTCTGTGTTCTCACCCGTCGATGTTCACAGAATATTACAAATACCACTTCGGTGGAAGTGATGGATGATTTTGTAGCTTGGCATCACAGTCGTTCTGGTACTTTCTTGGTACGATCAACATATATTGTTGAATTTGAACTCCAATTTGGACACCATTGGAACCACGGTAATGGAACAAGTAGTTACCAAGAATGTGACTCGTGGAAAAATATTTGTAGCCTTAAGATACCAGGGAAGGTTAAACTCTTTGTGTGAAAGTGCTTCGTGAGGTACTACCGTGTCTAGTAGCACTAGCTGGTACACATATCCCAACTTCTACACAATGCCCAAACTGTCATATTGGGTTTGAAGATTCACAGCACTGCCTATTCACTTGCAAGCGAGCGTTGGAGGTCTGGACCCAACTAGGGCTAGCTCGCGATGACCATGGGGAGTTTGTAGCTGCAGCTGTGTGGTTTATGCCGCATGTCATAAGTGCAGGAGTGATGGAGATGGCGGTGATCCGGAATGGATTTTACTTGGCTGGCAACATTGGCTGCAATTTGGTGAAAATCGAATCGGATAGCTCCAACATTGTTGAAGCAATCAATCAAGATGTTTATTTAGGCCCAGATGCAGCTGTGTTTTCTGAATGTAAAGCTCTTATTGCAGGCCTAACAAAGGTGGACGTGATCAATTGTTTCCGCGAAGCCAACAGTGTAGCAGGTAGCTTAGCAAAATACTCCTTTAGTAATAGATCGTCTAAGGTTTGGGATAGCTCAATTCCGAACTTTATTTCTCATCTCATTGTACATGATATGTCTATTACCTGAGGAATAAAGTTCTTTACCCGTAAAAAAATGTTGATTCAAGCGCCTAGAATAATGATTTGCTCCTTTTTTTGTAAACAGGATCACCCGCGATTTCATTAACAAAACCATATATCATTGTTATTACAGCCAAAACACTCATCTTAGTTCAACATCCTCTCGACTCTCCAAAAAAACAAAATCTCACTAGTCTGTTCTCAATCAGGACATAGACTAGATGAGATGGAACAAACCGAGGAATTAAAACCTATGACACCATATCCTCAGATATTACAGGGTAGGCTTTTCCTCTTCAACGGTACTTCATAATCCACTCTTGCTCAGCCTTCAATCATTGGAATCCAAGATGACCGTCCTCTTCGTGCTTGGAAGATCTCACCGGTGACTCATTCCAGCAGCTTTGCGCCCTGTTGTAGTTCCACCTTTTTTTTCCTCCTTCACCTGCAAAATACTGCAGTCATTAATCCAATGTGCCATCTTGAACATCACACACTAGGATCAGCAGGCCAAATATGTTGGTAACAAGCTAAATTCCTAGTTTTCCAAATACTCCAGATTAAAGTTGCCACTCCAACGAAAATAAACTTCTTCTTGTCAGATCTAAAACCTCCCAACCAAGTATAACATGCATCCATGCTGTAAAAGTTGCACTGTACTCCTGTGATATGACTCACAACACTCCACATGTATCTAGCCAGAGAGCATTCGAAAAAAAGATGATAAATGGTCTCCTTGTTTCCACAGAACAAGCACCATTTCTCACATTTTCCTCCTCTGTAAAACAGAACATCTCTGGTTAGTATACTTCTTTTAGTAACTAATCAAATGAAAGTTTCGATTCTAGGTGGTATTTTAACTTTCCATAAGAACCTTTTTGGACATTTATCTCCAAATTGCAACATAGAGTAAAAGGATTTGACACTATATTCTCTTGATACCTCAAGTATCCAGGAGAGTTTATCATCATCTTTATTTAAAATGGTTCCTTTACATATCTCCAATAACGTCTGCCACTGTATCACTTTTTCCCTTGTTAACACTCTACGGAATTTTAATCCAGTGAGTCTAGAGGAGAAGACAGCCGAGACAGTAACATTGTGACAAAGGGAGATGTTATACAAATCTGGAAAGATTACTACCAGACTACTAGGTCCTGACTAGTTATCTTCCCAGAATCTAGTTCTCCCCCATTTCCCCCTTTAAATTTACAACGGGACAAGAAAAGTATTTTACAATTCAACACTCCTTGCCAAAAGTGTGAATCCCCTTGCTTCTTTTGGACCCCCCCCAAAGTGTTTCTCCCAATATAATTTTCCCACAAACCTTTTTCATTGAAAAGTTTCCAAAGCCACATTGAAAGCAGGGCAATGTTCATCACTTCTAAATCTAAAATCCCCAGGCCTCCCAGGGTGTTAGGTCTACAAACTTTTTCCCATGCCACCAAATGATATGTTTGTTTTTCTCTCCACTCCATAGAAAATTTGCCCTAGGTCTGACCATTTTTATCTTTATTCCTTTTGGGACTTCATAAAAGGAAAGCATAAAAAGTACTAGACTGATCAGGGAAGAATTTATCAAGGTGGTTCTGCCAGAAATATTTAATAGTCTACCTAACCAAGTCCCCATTTTCTTGTCCATTTTGTTAATGGATGGGTTCCAATCACTTCCCTTCAATCTTTTTTCATCTATAGGTATCCCGAGATATTTGAAAGGCAAAGCACCTTTCTTGCATGTTAGAATTTCTTCAAAAAATTTAACTCTGTCCTCATTCATCCCAATGCCGATCACTTCACTCTTATGAAAGTTAATTTTTAATCCGGACATAATCTCAAGCTGGTTTAGAATTTTCTTGACATTTTTGGCTTGTTCCAAATCATCTTGGAATAAATGATAGTGTCATCTGCACATTGCAAAATAGACACGTCATTTTCCTTATGATTCTTAGCAAGTCCCCTAATTATATTTTTATCCACAACTCTATCAAACAATACTGCCAAAATATCAATTGTTGTATCAAAAAGCAAAGGAGACATTGAGCCCCCCTGCCTTAAACCTTGGTAAGTTTTAAAAAATGGACCCACTTCTCCATTTACCTTAACATATACTCTCCCCCCAGTCACTGTCTTCATTATCCAATTGATCATTTTATCACAGAATTTTTTCATCTTAAGTGTATGAAATAGAAAAGGCCATTTAACCTTGTCAAAGGCCTTTTCAAAATCAATTTTAAAGAGGACCCCTGACTTTTTGGCTTTGTGCATAGAATTCAAGGTTTCGTGCAACACCAGCACCCCCTCCAAAATATATCTCCCTTCGATAAAGGCAGTTTGAGATGCCCTAATCATCCTAGATATCACCTTTATGTTGGAAATATGCCCTAGAGGCAATAATAAAAGTGTTATTATTATATTTCTTTGTTCATGATAATAGTCTTTTATTCATGATATAACTGTATTATCCGGAAATCGTAATACACGTGTGAATACATAGACCACAATATGTCCCTAGTAAGCCTCTAGTTGACTAGCTCGTTGTGATCAACAGATAGTCATGGTTTCCTGGCTATGGACATTGGATGTCGTTGATAACGGGATCACATCATTAGGAGAATGATGTGATGGACAAGACCCAATCCTAAGCATAGCACAATTGTCGGTTAGTTCGTTTGCTAGAGCTTTTCCAATGTCAAGTATCTCTTCCTTCGACCATGAGATCGTGTAACTCCTGGATACCGTAGGAATGCTTTGGGTGTATCAAACATCACAACGTAAATGGGTGACTATAAAGGTGCACTACAGGTATCTCCGAAAGTGTCTATTGGGTTGACACAGATCGAGACTGGGATTTGTCACTCCGTATGACGGAGAGGTATCTCTGGGCCCACTCGGTAATGCATCATCATAATGAGCTCAAGGTGACCAAGGTGTTGGCCACGGGATCATGCATTACAGTACGAGTAAAGTGACTTGCCGGTAACGAGACTGAACAAGGTATTGGGATACCGACGATCGAGTCTCGGGCAAGTAACGTACCGATTGACAAAGGGAATTGTATATGGGGTTTGATCGAATCCTCGACATCGTGGTTCATCCGATGACTTCATCGAGGAGCATGTGGGAGCCAACATGGGTATCCAGATCCCGCTGTTGGTTATTGACCAGAGAGTCTCGGTCATGTCTGCATGTCTCCCGAACCCGTAGGGTCTACACACTTAAGGTTCGGTGATGCTAGGGTTATCAGGAAGACAAGTATGTGATTACCGAATGTTGTTCGGAGTCCCGGATGAGATCCCGGACGTCACGAGGAGTTCCGGAATGGTCCGGAGGTAAAGTTTTATATATGGGAAGTTGTTGAACGAGCACCGAAAAGTTTCGGGGTCATACCGGTATTGTACCGGGACCACCGGAAAGGTTCCGGGGGTCCACCGGGAGGGACCACCCCTCCCGGGGGCCACTTGGGCTACGTATGGATAGCAGCCAGCCCCTAGTGGGCTTGGCGCCCCCCCCCCTTGGGCCCATGCGCCTAGGGTTGGGGGGGAAACCCTAAAGGGGGCGCACCCCCCTTGCTTGGGGGGCAAGCCCCCCACCCCTTGGCCGCCGCCCCCCCTAGGGTTTTCCCTAGAGGGCTGGACCCCCTTGCCCCTTCCCCTATATATAGAGGGGTGAGGGGAGGGCTGCAACACACCACAACTCAAGGCGCAGCCCCTCCCCTCCCCAACACCTCTCCTCCTCCGTACGTGCTTGGCGAAGCCCTGTCGGAACACTGCCGCACCAACTGCACCACGCCGTCGTGCTGCCGTTGGAGCTGCCTTCCTTAACCTCTCCTTCCTCCTTGATGGATCAAGACAGAGGAGACGTCTCCCGTCCCGTACGTGTGTTGAACGCGGAGGTGCTGTCCGTTCAGCACTAGGACATCGGTGATCCGAATCACGTTCGAGTACGACTCCATCATCACCATCCCCTTGGCAAGCTTCCGCTCGTGATCTACAAGTGGTATGTAGATGCAAACTCTCTCCCTTGACTCGTTGCTTAGATGAACTCATAGATGGATCTTGGTGAAACCGTAGGAAAAATTTTAATTTTCTGCAACGTTCCCCAACAGTGGCATCATGAGCTAGGTCTATGCGTAGTTCTCTTTGCACGAGTAGAACACAATTTTGTTGTGGGCGTGGATCTTGTCAACTTGCTTGCCTCTACTAGTCTTTTCTTGCTTCAGCGGCATTGTGGGATGAAGCGGCCCGGACCAACCTTACACGTACGCTTACGTGAGACCGGTTCCACCGATTAACATGCACTAGTTGCATAAGGTGGCTGGCGGGTGTCTGTCTCTCCCACTTTAGTTGGAGCGGATTCGATGAAAAGGGCCCTTATGAAGGGTAAATAGAAGTTGACAAAATCACGTTGTGGTTATTCGTAGGTAAGAAAACGTTCTTGCTAGAACCCAATTGCAGCCATGTAAAAGATGCAACAACAATTAGAGGACGTCTAACTTGTTTTTGCAGCGATTGATCATGTTATGTGATATGGCCAGAAGTTGTGATGAATGATGAATTGTGATGTATGAGATCATGTTCTTGTAATAGGATTCACGACTTGCATGTCGATGAGTATGACAACCGGCAGGAGCCATAGGAGTTGTCTTTATTTTTGTATGACCTGCGTGTCATTGAAGAACACCATGTAACTTACTTTACTTTATTGCTAAACGCGTTAGTCATAGAAGTAGAAGTAGTCGTTGGCGTGACAACTTCATGAAGACACGATGATGGAGATCATGATGATGGAGATCATGGTGTCATGCCGGTGACAAGATGATCATGGAGCCCCGAAGATGGAGATCAAAGGAGCTATATGATATTGGCCATATCATGTCACTACTTTATATAATTGCATGTGATGTTTATTATGTTTTATGCATCTTGTTTACTTAGGACGACGGTAGTAAATAAGATGATCCCTTACAAAATTTCAAGAAGTGTTCTCCCCTAACTGTGCACCGTTGCTACAGTTCATCGCTTCTAAGCACCACGTGATGATCGGGTGTGATGGATTCTTACGTTGACATACAACGGGTGTAAGACAGTTTTACACAGCGAAAACACTTAGGGTTAACTTGACGAGCCTAGCATGTGCAGACATGGCCTTGGAACACGGAGACCGAAAGGTCAAACACGAGTCGTATGGAAGATACGATCAACATGAAGATGTTCACCGACGATGACTAGTCCGTCTCACGTGATGATCAGACACGGGCTAGTCGACTCGGATCGTGTAACACTTAGATGACTAGAGGGATGTCTAATCTAAGTGGGAGTACAGAATTTGATTAGAACTTAATTATCATGAACTTAGTCTAAAACCTTTGCAAATATGTCTTGTAGATCAAATGGCCAACGCTCATGTCAACATGAACTTCAACGCGTTCCTAGAGAAAACCAAGCTGAAAGATGATGGCAGCAACTATACGGACTGGGTCCGGAACCTGAGGATCATCCTCATAGCTGCCAGGAAACAATATGTCCTAGAAGGACCGCTAGGTGACACTCCCGTCCCAGAGAACCAAGACATTATTAATGCTTGGCAGTCTCGTGCTGATGATTACTCCCTCGTTCAGTGCGGCATGCTTTACAGCTTAGAACCGGGGCTCCAAAAGCGTTTTGAGCATCACGGAGCATATGAGATGTTCGAAGAGCTGAAACTAGTTTTTCAAGCTCACGCCCGGGTCGAGAGATATGACATCTCCGACAAGTTCTATAGTTGTAAGATGGAGGAAAATAGTTCTGTCAGTGAGCACATACTCAAGATGTCTGGGTTGCACAACCGTATGACCTAGCTGAATATTAACCTCCCTGATGAGGCAGTCATTGACAGAATCCTTCAGTCGCTCCCACCAAACTACAAGAGCTTTGTGATGAACTACAATATGCAGGGGATGGTAAAGACCATTCCTGAAGTATTTTCTATGCTGAAGTCAGCAGAGGTTGAAATCAAGAAAGAACATCAAGTGTTGATGGTCAATAAGACCACTAAGTTCAAGAAGGGCAAGGGTAAGAAGAACTTCAAGAAGGATGGCAAAGAGGTTGCCGCGCCCGGTAAGCCAGTTGCCGGGAAGAAGTCAAAGAATGGACCCAAGCCTGAAACTGAGTGCTTTTATTGCAAGGGGAAGGGTCACTGGAAGCGGAACTGCCCCAAATACTTAGCGGATAAGAAGGCCGGCAACACCAAAGGTATATTTGATATACATGTAATTGATGTGTACCTTACCAGTACTCGTAGTAACTCCTGGGTATTTGATACCGGTGCCGTTGCTCATATTTGTAACTCACAGCAGGAGCTGCGGAATAAACGGAGACTGGCGAAGGACGAGGTGACGATGCGCGTCGGGAATGGTTCCAGAGTCGATGTGATCGCCGTCGGCACGCTGCCTCTACATTTACCTACGGGATTAGTTTTGAACCTTAATAATTGTTATTTAGTGCCAAGTTTGAGCATGAACATTGTATCTGGATCTCGTTTAATACGAGATGGCTACTCATTTAAGTCTGAGAATAATGGTTGTTCGATTTATATGAGAGATATGTATTATGGTCATGCTCCGATGGTCAATGGTTTATTCTTAATGAATCTCGAGCGTAATATTACACATGTTCATAGTGTAGATGCCAAAAGATGTAAAGTTGATAACGATAGTCCCACATACTTGTGGCACTGCCGCCTTGGTCACATTGGTGTGAAGCGCATGAAGAAGCTCCATGCTGATGGACTTTTAGAGTCTCTTGATTATGAATCATTTGACACATGCGAACCATGCCTCATGGGAAAAATGACCAAGACTCCGTTCTCCAGAACAATGGAGCGAGCAACCAACTTGTTGGAAATCATACATACCGATGTGTGCGGTCCAATGAGCGTTGAGGCTCGCGGAGGATATCGTTATGTTCTCACTCTCACTGATGACTTAAGTAGATATGGGTATGTCTACTTAATGAAACACAAGTCTGAGACCTTTGAAAAGTTCAAGGAATTTCAGAATGAGGTGGAGAATCAACGTGACCGAAAGATAAAGTTCCTACGATCAGATCGTGGAGGAGAATATTTAAGTCACGAATTTGGCACACACTTAAGGAAATGTGGAATCGTTTCACAACTCACGCCGCCTGGAACACCTCAGCGAAACGGTGTGTCCGAACATCGTAATCGCACTCTATTGGATATGGTGCGGTCTATGATGTCTCTTACCGATTTACCGCTATCATTTTGGGGATACGCTCTAGAGACAGCTACATTCACTTTAAATAGGGCACCGTCTAAATCCGTTGAGACGACACCGTATGAATTATGGTTTGGGAAGAAACCTAAGCTGTCGTTTCTAAAAGTTTGGGGATGCGATGCTTATGTCAAGAAACTTCAACCTGAAAAGCTCGAACCCAAGTCGGAAAAATGCGTCTTCATAGGATACCCTAAGGAAACAGTAGGGTATACCTTCTACTTAAGATCTGAAGGCAAATCTTTGTTGCCAAAAACGGATGCTTTCTGGAAAAAGAGTTTCTCTCGAAAGAAGTAAGTGGGAGGAAAGTAGAACTCAATGAAGTACTACCTCTCGAACGGGAAAGTGGTGCAGCTCAGGAAAATGTTCCTGTGATGCCCACACCAACTGAAGAGGAAACCAATGATGATGATCAAGGTACTTTAGATCAAGTTGCTACTGAACTTTGTAGGTCCACAAGGACACGTTCCGCACCAGAGTGGTACGGCAACCCTGTCTTGGAAATCATGTTGTTAGACAACGGTGAACCTTCGAACTATGAAGAAGCGATGGCAGGCCCAGATTCCAACAAATGGCTAGAAGCCATGAAATCCGAGATAGAATCCATGTATGAAAACAAAGTATGGACTTTGACTGACTTGCCCGATGATCGGCGAGCGATAGAAAACAAATGGATCTTTAAGAAGAAGACGGACGCGGATGGTAATGTCACCATCTATAAAGCTGGACTTGTCGCTAAGGGTTATCGACAAGTTCAAGGGATTGACTACGACGAGACATTCTCTCCCGTAGCGAAGCTTAAGTCCGTCCGAATCATGTTAGCAATTGCCGCATACTATGATTATGAGATATGGCAGATGGACGTCAAAACGGCATTCCTTAACGGGCATCTTAAGGAAGAGCTGTATATGATGCAGCCGGAAGGTTTTGTCGATCCTAAGAACGCTAACAAAGTATGCAAGCTCCAGCGATCCATTTATGGGCTGGTGCAAGCATCTCAGAGTTGGAATATTCGCTTTGATGAGATGATCAAAGCGTTTGGGTTTATGCAGACTTATGGAGAAGCCTGCGTTTACAAGAAAGTGAGTGGGAGCTCTGTAGCATTTCTCATATTATATGTGGATGACATACTCTTGATGGGAAATAATATAGAATTTCTGGACAGCATTAAGGCCTACTTGAACAAATGTTTTTCAATGAAGGACCTTGGAGAAGCTGCTTATATATTAGGCATCAAGATCTATAGAGATAGATCGAGACGCCTCATAGGTCTTTCACAAAGCACATACCTTGATAAGATTTTGAAAAAGTTCAAAATGGTTGAGTCCAAGAAAGGGTTCTTGCCTATGTTACAAGGTGTGAGATTGAGCCCAGCTCAGTCACCGACCACGACAAAAGATAAAGAAGAGATGAGTGTCATCCCCTATGCTTCAGCCATAGGATCTATTATGTATGCCATGATGTGTACCAGACCTGATGTAAACCTTGCCGTAAGTTTGGTAGCAAGATACCAGAGTAATCCCGGCAAGGAACACTGGACATCGGTCAAGAATATCCTGAAGTACCTGAAAAGGACAAAGGACATGTTTCTCGTTTATGGAGGTGACGAAGAGCTCGTCGTAAAGGGTTACGTCGACGCTAGCTTCGACACAGATCTGGATGACTCTAAGTCACAAACCGGATACGTGTATATGTTGAATGGTGGAGCAGTAAGCTGGTGCAGCTGCAAGCAGAGCGTCGTGGCGGGGTCTACATGTGAAGCGGAGTACATGGCAGCCTCGGAGGCAGCGCATGAAGCTATTTGGGTGAAGGAGTTCATCACCGACCTAGGAGTCATACCCAATGCGTCGGGGCCAATCAAACTCTTCTGTGACAACACTGGAGCTATTGCCCTTGCCAAGGAGCCCAGGTTTCACAAGAAGACCAGGCACATCAAGCGTCGTTTCAACTTCATCCGTGAAAATGTTCAAGATGGAGACATAGAAATTTGCAAAGTACATACGGATCTGAATGTCGCAGATCCGTTGACTAAACCTCTCTCGCGAGCAAAACATGATCAACACCAGAACTCTATGGGTGTTCGATTCATCACAATGTAACTAGATTAGTGACTCTAGTGCAAGTGGGAGACTGTTGGAAATATGCCCTAGAGGCAATAATAAAAGTGTTATTATTATATTTCTTTGTTCATGATAATAGTCTTTTATTCATGCTATAACTGTATTATCCGAAAATCGTAATACACGTGTGAATACATAGACCACAATATGTCTCTAGTAAGCCTCTAGTTGACTAGCTCGTTGTGATCAACAGATAGTCATGGTTTCCTGGCTATGGACATTGGATGTCGTTGATAACGGGATCACATCATTAGGAGAATGATGTGATGGACAAGACCCAATCCTAAGCATAGCACAAAGGTCGGTTAGTTCGTTTGCTAGAGCTTTTCCAATGTCAAGTATCTCTTCCTTCGACCATGAGATCGTGTAACTCCTGGATACCGTAGGAATGCTTTGGGTGTATCAAACGTCACAACGTAACTGGGTGACTATAAAGGTGCACTACAGGTATCTCCGAAAGTGTCTATTGGGTTGACACGGATTGAGACTGGGATTTGTCACTCCGTATGACGGAGAGGTATCTCTGGGCCCACTTGGTAATGCATCATCATAATGAGCTCAAGGTGACCAAGGTGTTGGCCACGGGATCATGCATTATGGTACGAGTAAAGTGACTTGCCGGTAACGAGACTGAACAAGGTATTGGGATACCGACGATCGAGTCTCGGGCAAGTAACGTACCGATTGACAAAGGGAATTGTATACGGGGTTTGATCGAATCCTCGACATCGTGGTTCATCCGATGACTTCATCGAGGAGCATGTGGGAGCCAACATGGGTATCCAGATCCCGCTGTTGGTTATTGACCGGAGAGTCTCGGTCATGTCTGCATGTCTCCCGAACCCGTAGGGTCTACACACTTAAGGTTCGGTGACGCTAGGGTTATCAGGAAGACAAGTATGTGATTACCGAATGTTGTTCGGAGTCCCGGATGAGATCCCGGACGTCATGAGGAGTTCCCGAATGGTCCGGAGGTAAAGTTTTATATATGGGAAGTTGTTAAACGGGCACCGGAAAGTTTCGGGGTCATACCGGTATTGTACCGGGACCACCGGAAAGGTTCCGGGGGTCCACCGGGAGGGACCACCCCTCCCGGGGGGCCACTTGGGCTGCGTAGGGATAGCAGCCAGCCCCTAGTGGGCTTGGCGCGCCCCCCCTTGGGCCCATGCGCCTAGGGTTGGGGGGGGGAAACCCTAAAGGGGGCGCACCCCCCTTGCTTGGGGGGCAAGCCCCCCACCCCTTGGCCGCCGCCCCCCTAGGGTTTTCCCTAGAGGGCCGGCCCCCCTTGCCCCTTCCCCTATATATAGAGGGGTGAGGGGAGGGCTGCAACACACCACAACTCAAGGCGCAGCCCCTCCCCTCCCCAACACCTCTCCTCCTCCGTACGTGCTTGGCGAAGCCCTGTCGGAATACTGCCGCACCAACTGCACCACGCCGTCGTGCTGCCGTTGGAGCTGCCTTCCTCAACCTCTCCTTCCTCCTTGCTGGATCAAGACGGAGGAGACGTCTCCCGTCTCGTACGTGTGTTGAACACGGAGGTGTTGTCCGTTCAGCACTAGGACATCGGTGATCCGAATCACGTTTGAGTACGACTCCATCATCACCATCCCCTTGGCAAGCTTCCGCTCGTGATCTACAAGTGGTATGTAGATGCAAACTCTCTCCCTTGACTCGTTGCTTAGATGAACTCATAGATGGATCTTGGTGAAACCGTAGGAAAAATTTTAATTTTCTGCAACGTTCCCCAACACTTTATAAGTCTACTCACCAAAATTTTAGTGAAATTTTTAAATATCACATTTAGCAAACATATGAGTCTGTACTTCTTAGTTCTATCTGCATCACTTCCTTTTGGTATGAGGGAGATTATTCCATAATTTAACCTGTCTAGGTCTAAATCATGTTCATAAAATTCCTCCAACATCGCAAATAAATCATCTTTGACTAGGTCCCAATAGTGTTGATAAAATTCAATGTTAAAACCATCCGGGCCCGGACTTTGTTTTTCTCCATTCCAAATATTGCATTCTTCATTTCCTCCATTGTAAATTTCTTGATGAGAAATTCTCTCTCTTCCTCAGTGAGTGTTTCAACACCACTAGAGTCAATTATTAGAGTTTTAATCTCAGGTTCACTAAAAAGGTCTTTATAGAACTTAGTAATACACTCCTTTAGATTCTGTTGCCCTTCAATCACCCCTTCATCTTATATCAACTTAACAATTCTACTTTTCCTAAACCTCCCATTTGCCTTAACATGATAGTATCTTGTATTAGAATCTCCCTCAAACAAAGGGCCAGTTCTTTTGGGCGATTCTCCCAGAATCGCCCCTCTCCCCAGCTTCTCCCAGAATCACCACTTCATATTTTTTTTACAATCCTAGCTAATTAGACCTTAACTAGATAGGATTGTAAAAAAAATATGAAGTGACGATTCTGGGAAAAGCTGGGAAGGGGGGCGATTCTGGGAGAATCGTCCAAAAAAACTGGGCAGTATCATGAGATCTTTGCATCCATTTCAATTCCTCTTCTTTTAGGATTTTTTTAAACTAGTTTGGCAGATTTTTTTATACTCTCTCTCTCTCTCTCTAATCCCATCAAAATCCCTTCCTCTTCTTTTTTATCAAGTCTGTCTATTTCTTCACCCAACTTCTTTTTCGTTTCCTCAAATTTGCTTCAAAATTCAAATTCCATCCCTTCAAGACCTTCCTCATTTCTTTCATCTTATTATGGAAAAAACTACTCCCTCCGTTCTGAATTATTTGTCACACGTATGAATGTATCTAGATGTATTTTAGTTTTAGATACATTCATTTCAGCGACGAGTAATTTGGAACAGAGGGAGTATGATTTAAAAGCCAAGAAGAAATCCCGTAAGAAGTGTTTTGTTTCTTCTGCATAAAAATTTCGCGAGAAATCACGTCTCCTACTGGAGTCACGGGACGCTCTCGTCATCTTGTCCGTAGAGCGTCTAGGTGCTCTGTACGAAGCACCGCACCGCAATCCACTCACTCTTAGACTGTATTTACATGTGTATATTGTAACATTGTATACCACCTCATTATATATATATATATGTGATAGGCCACCCCTAGAGGGTTGTGCCGGTTCCCCCCAAAGCCTATTGTCTTACATGGTATCACACTAGGTTACGTCCGCTTCCGCCTAAAAACTCTAAACCGCCGCCGCCGCCGCCGCCGCCGCGCCCGCCATCGCCGTCGCCCGACTGCTATGACGTCCGCCGCTGCGTCCGGCTCCACCGCCACCGGTTTTCTGCCGGCCTCCCTCACGGCACTTCTCTCGAGGCCGCTGGATGCCGCCTCCCTTCAGGCGCCGATCGGGACATGGAGCGTCGGCTCCCTTTTCGCGCTCCCGCCGGCTGCTACTTCGCCCGGGCAGACGCTTGTGGCCCACACCGCCGCCGCCCCGTCAACCGCGGCTGTCGCGCCCTCGGCCACTGCGCCGCTGGTGGCGGAGGACGTCGCGCTGGCAGGCTTCGCGGCGTCAACCGCGGCCATCGCGCCCTCTGTCACCGCGCCGGCTGCCCCTCTGACTGTCTCCACGGTGGTCTCACCTCAGCCAGTCTCCTCGATGGGATCGCAGCCGCCGCCGCCGTTTCACTTCGGCCATCTCATCACCATCAAGTTGTCGTCGGACAATTACATCTTCTGGCGCGCGCAGGTTCTTCCGCTTCTTGGGAGTCACTATCTGCTTGGCTATGTTGACGGCTCTCTCCCTTGCCCTCCTGCGCTGGTTGACAGCGTGCACGGTCCGGTCTATAATCCGGCTCACCGTGTCTGGACAGGGCAGGATCAGGCGAACCTCTCCTCCATCCAGGGGTCGCTCTCTCCGGCCGTTGCTGGGCTTGTTGTCTTCGCCAAGACGTCCCACGAGGCATGGACTATTCTTGAGCGCTCGTTTGCGGCACAGTCGCAGGCTCGTGTATCTGGGCTCCGTCGCCAACTTGGGGAGTGTCAGAAGCTTGACTCCACCGCCACTGAGTTCTACAACAAAGTCAAGAGTCTCGCCGACACGCTGGCCTCCATTGGACAGCCCCTCACCGACTCTGAGTTCAACTCGTTTATTGTCAATGGTCTTGATGAGGAGTATGACGCCCTAGTCGAGATCATCAATGAGAGAGGCAACTCCACGCCCATGCCAGCACACGAGGTCTTTTCACGCCTCCTGCTTACTGAGCAACGAGTCGAGACGCGCCGATCCAGGGGCAACGGCGCCCTCTCGGCAAACGCCACCACCAAGGGTGGTCGCTCCTCTGCTTCATCCAGGGCTCCTTCGGGGCAGTCACCACCACCCGCCTCGGCCCCTCCTCCTACTGCGACGCTACCAGGGGTTGGCGGTCCACGTGTGTGCCAGCTTTGTGGTCGCGATGGGCACTGGGCCTCGAAGTGTCACAAGCGCTTCCAGCGGGGTTTTCTTGGTCTCGGCAATGACGGGAAGGATACACGCAACTTTGCTCGTCAGGTCGCCATGGCTGATCGTCCGCCGCCGCAGAAGCCACAGGGACACACTCAGTCCTACTCCATTGATCCCCACTGGTACATGGACTCTGGGGCGACAGAGCACCTGACCAGTGAGATGGGGAAGCTTCACACTCGTGAACCCTACCATGGCTCCGACAAGATCCACACCGCCAATGGAGCAGGTATGCACATCTCTCATATTGGTCAAGCATCACTTCTCACTAGACATGCCAATAGGAGTCTTCAACTTCGCAATGTTCTTCGAGTTCCATCTGTGACACGTAATCTTCTTTCAGTTCCTAAACTCACTCGTGATAATAATGTGCTTTGTGAATTTCATCCTTTTAATCTTTTTATTAAGGATCGGGGCACGAGGGACATTCTTCTTAGTGGGCGGCTCTGCCAAGGTCTCTATCGTCTGGAGCATCCTGGCGTCGCTCGCGTCTTCAGTGGAGTTCGGGTATCTCCGTCACAGTGGCATGCTCGTCTTGGTCACCCGGCCACACCTATTGTCCGGCATGTTTTGCGTCGTCATGAGCTTCCTAGTGTGTCTAGTAATAAAGATGTAGCAGTGTGTGATGCTTGTCAGCAGGGGAAGAGTCATCAACTTCCTTTTTCGGAGTCCAGTCGTGAGGTGAAACATCCTTTAGAACTTGTGTTTTCAGATGTATGGGGTCCTGCTCAGACTTCTGTTAGTGGTCATAATTATTATATCAGTTTTGTTGATGCTTACAGCCGCTTTACCTGGCTTTATCTTATCAAACGTAAATCTGATGTGTTTGACATTTTTGTTCAGTTCCAAAAACATGTTGAACGCCTTCTCAAGCACAAAATTGTTCATGTTCAGTCGGACTGGGGTGGCGAGTATCGCAACCTCAACTCCTTCTTTCAGTCGCTTGGGATCACTCACCGTTTAGCATGTCCACATACACATCAGCAGAATGGTTCAGTAGAACGTAAGCATCGTCACATTGTTGAAGCTGGTCTGACTCTTTTGGCCCATGCATCTGTTCCGTTTCGTTTTTGGAGTGATGCTTTCACCACTGCATGTTTTCTCATCAATCGTACTCCCACTCGTGTTTTGAATATGAAGACTCCCATTGAAGTTCTCCTTAATGAACAACCGGACTACACCTTTCTCAAGGTGTTTGGGTGTGCTTGCTGGCCCCATCTCTGTCCATATAACAAGCGTAAGCTCGAGTTTCGTTCCAAGAAGTGTGTTTTTCTTGGTTATAGCTCTCTTCATAAAGGATACAAATGTCTTCATGTGCCCACTAATCGTGTCTACATCTCTCGGGATGTTGCGTTTGATGAGCATGTTTTTCCCTTTGCCAAACTCCCTGTGTCCACTACCGAGCCACCTGTCATGCATTCATCCTCTGTTGCTTCTGACCAATTTGATGATGTTGCATATTCTCCTCTATTGTTGCCTAACCATGGTGCAGTCACTGGTCGTGGGGCTCGTTTGGAGATTCTGGAAGTGAAATCTTCCTCTTCGTTGCCATCGCCTTCATCCTCGGCACCTTCTGTTGTGCATGAGGAGCACATGGCGCCCCTGCATGGCCTCGGTTTCCGTGCTCATGCACGGCCGATCGACGTCCTGGCTCGGTCGCCTCTGGCTTCTGGGCTGCCTTCGCCATCGTCGCGCCCTGCAACCCCGCCGACTGGGCCGGCCTCCTCGGTCCCCGTCTCGCCCAGGGCGTCGGGGCAGTCATCACCAGGCCTGGCCTCGCCCGCCCCTGCCTCGCCCAGGGTGTCTGGGCCCTTCTCATCAGGGCCGGCCTCGCCTGCTCTCGCCTCGCCAAGGCCGTCTGGGCCGGTGTCACCGGAGCTGGCCTCGCCCACTCTCGGTTCGCCCATGGCCTCTGAGCCCCTGTCGTCGGGCCAGTCTTCGCCATGCAGCCCGGAGTCGTCTGTCCCGAGCTCGCCTGAGGTGATTCCTGCATCTCCGGCGACCGTCACGTCTCCGTCACCTTCGCCTCCGCCGGCTCCTGCTGCTGCTTTACGTCCACATACGCGCAGTCGGAGTGGCATTTTTCAGCCTAAGCAACGTCACGATGGCACAGTTGCTTGGTTAGCGGCGTGCATGTCTGCTGCTCTCGCAGATCCATCCTCTGAGCCACGCACGTATCAAGCTGCTATGCGCATTCCTCATTGGAGAGAGGCCATGGAGCAGGAGTATCAAGCGCTTCTTCGCAATCAGACATGGACTCTTGTTCCTCCACAATCACGGGTAAATGTCATTGATTCCAAATGGGTTTTCAAAGTGAAGAGGCATTCTGATGGGTCCATTGAGCGCTATAAGGCTCGTCTGGTTGCTCGTGGTTTTCGACAGCGTTTTGGACTTGACTATGAAGACACCTTCAGTCCAGTGGTCAAGCCTACTACCATCAGACTTCTTCTCTCTCTGGTTGTTACTCGAGGTTGGTTTCTTCGTCAGCTTGATGTTCAAAATGCTTTTCTTCATGGTGTCTTGGCGGAGGAGGTTTACATGTGCCAGCCTCCGGGTTTCTCTGATCCGGATCGCCCTGATCATCTCTGTCGTCTGTCCAAGGCAATTTATGGTCTGAAGCAGGCTCCTCGTGCTTGGCATGCTCGTCTTGCAATGGCTCTTCGTGCTCATGGTTTTGCATCATCAACTGCTGACTCCTCATTGTTTCTTCTTCAAAGGCCTGAGGTTACTATGTACTTGTTGGTCTATGTAGATGATATCATTTTGGTCAGCTCCTCTCAGTCGGCTGCTACTGCGCTTGTTCGCTCACTTGGTGCTGATTTTGTGGTCAAGGACCTTGGGAAGCTTTATTACTTTCTTGGAGTGGAGGTTACTTCTCGTGCTGCTGGCCTTGTTATGACGCAGAAGAAGTACTCTCTGGATTTGTTGCAGCGAGCTGGGATGCTTAAGTGCAAACCGACGACTACACCCATGTCTACCACTGATAAGCTCAATGCTGTTGATGGTGTGCTTCTTTCTTCTTCTGATGCGACAGAGTACAGGAGTATTGTTGGTGGGCTCCAGTACTTGACGATCACGCGACCAGACATTTTCTATGCTGTTAACCGAGTATGCCAGTATCTGCAGTCACCCCGTGACACTCATTGGTCTGCTGTTAAGCGGATTTTGCGCTATATTCGTTTCACGGTGGCTCATGGTTTGCATATTCGGCCGTCTGACTCTGGTTGTCTTTCAGCATATTCTGATGCAGACTGGGCTGGCAATCCGGATGACAGGCGATCCACGGGGGGTTATGCTGTCTTCTTTGGCTCTAACCTGATTGCCTAGAGTGCTCGGAAACAGGCTACTGTCTCGCGTAGCAGTACTGAGGCTGAGTATAAGGCTGTGGCCAATGCCACATCAGAGATCATCTGGGTACAGTCCTTGCTTCAGGAGTTAAGTATACCCCAATCACAGCCTCCTGTTCTTTGGTGTGATAACATCGGTGCTACATACCTTTCTGCAAATCCGGTATTCCATGCCCGAACGAAACACATTGAAGTTGACTATCACTTTGTGCGTGAACGTGTCTCTCAGAAGCAACTACAGATCAAGTTTATTTCTTCCAAGGATCAACTTGCTGACATCTTCACCAAGCCATTGCCTTTGCCACAGTTTGAGACTTGCAGGCGCAATCTTACCCTTCTAGATTCATTAGAAAGTGACTAAGATTGAGGAAGGGTGTTAGACTGTATTTACATGTGTATATTATAACGTTATATACCACCTCATTATATATATATATGTGATAGGCCACCCCTAGAGGGTTGTGCAGGTTCCCCCAAAGCCTATTGTCTTACACTCACCCAGCTCCGTCGCTCGGCGGCGTAGAGCAGGAGCACGCCACGACAAGCGACGCCCAAGCTGGCCCGCACCTCGCCGGTGGCGCGATAAGCACGGCCGCGCGACGTGGCGACCCGCCTCCCCGCTGGCACGCAGCTCCCCTCCACGTAGCCGCACCACGGCGCCACGTACAGCGGCGCGCGCGCTACAAATACGGTGGCTCGAGCTCCACTTCCCAGCAGAATCACACACACAGAGCTAGCTAGTTCAACAATGGCGACCAGAGCCAGAGTAACCATCCCTCTCCTCTTCCTCCTGGGCACAAGCCTTCTCTTCGCCGCGGCTGTTTCGGCCTCCCATGACGAGGAGGAGGACAGGCGCGGTGGGCGCTCGCTTCAGCAGTGCGTGCAGCGGTGCCATCAGGACCGGCCGCGGTACTCGCATGCCCGGTGCGTGCAGGAGTGCCGGGACGAGCAGCAGCAGCACGGAAGGCACGAGCAGGAGGAGCAGGGCCACAGCCATGGCCGGCACGGCGAAGGGGGGCGTGAGGAGGAGCAGGGCCGTGGCCGTGGGCGGCACGGCGAGGGAGAGCGTGAGGAGGAGGAGGGCCGTGGCCGTGGGCGGCACGGCGAGGGGGAGCGTGAGGAGCACGGAAGGCACGAGCAGGGCCGTGGCCGGCGCGGCGAGGGAGAGCGTGATGAGGAGCACGGGGATAGCCGCCGGCCGTACGTGTTCGGCCCGCGTAGCTTCCGTAGCATCATCCGGAGCGACCACGGGTTCGTGAAGGCCCTTCGCCCGTTCGACGAAGTGTCCAGGCTCCTCCGAGGCATCAGGAACTACCGCGTCGCCATCATGGAGGTGAACCCGCGCTCGTTCGTCGTGCCGGGACTCACGGACGCGGACGGCGTCGGCTACGTCGCTCAAGGTACCGTCCATCTTGTACACGTATCATGCATCTGCCGATCGATGATAACTAACGTGCGCATGCATGCATGCATGCACGCATGCAGGCGAGGGCGTGCTAACGGTGATCGAGAACGGCGAGAGGCGGTCCTACACCGTCAGGCAAGGCGATGTCATCGTGGCGCCGGCGGGGTCGATCATGCACCTGGCCAACACCGACGGCCGGAGGAAGCTGGTCATCGCCAAGATTCTCCACACCATCTCCGTGCCCGGCAAGTTCCAGGTAATTCAAACTAGATGCCGCTCGAATTTCTCGATTGGATAACGGCGCACTGACTGACTGACACGTGGATATCCCGTGCAGTATTTCTCGGCCAAGCCTCTCCTCGCGAGTTTGAGCAAACGCGTGCTCACAGCGGCTTTGAAGGTACGTACAGTACCAACTTCTCTTTCTTTACTCAAAAAAAAGGGTGCGGCTAGGTCGCTCAGTCAAGTGATATTGCATAAGAAGAAAAAGAAAAAACTAAAAAGAATATTTTTGTATGAATCTCCATGCAAAATCAAAGGACTATAGCATCGAAGACTTAGCAAAACTGAAAAAAGAAAAGAAAAACTCGGTACTCACACCCATGGACATGGACGTGAACGTGCAGACCTCGGATGAGCAGCTGGGCAGGCTGCTGTTCGGCAGGCGCCAAGGCCAGGAGGAGGAGTCGTCCATCTCCATCGTCCGCGCGTCCGAGGAGCAGCTCCGCGAGCTGCGTCGGCAGGCGTCCGAGGGCGGGCAGGGCCACCACTGGCCTCTCCCCCCGTTCCGCGGCGACTCGCGCGACACCTTCAACCTCCTGGAGCAGCGCCCCAAGATCGCCAACCGCCACGGCCGCCTCTTCGAGGCCGACGCCCGCAGCTTCCACGCCCTCGCCCAACACGACGTCCGTGTCGCCGTCGCCAACATCACGCCGGTGCGTCACCACGCTCGCTTAATTAGGCTCCGAGAAAAGCATTTCTACCGGCGCTTGATTTGATTACGTGACATGCATGCATGTGTCAATGGCAGGGTTCTATGACCGCGCCGTACCTGAACACGCAGTCGTTCAAGTTCGCCGTCGTGCTGGAAGGCGAGGGCGAGGTGCAGATCGTGTGCCCGCACCTAGCCCGCGACAGCGAGCGCCGCGAGCACGAGCACGGCAAGGGCAGGCGGAGCGAGGAAGAGGACGACGACCAGCGGCAGCAACGCCGACGACGCGGGTCCGGCTCCGAGTCCGAGTCCGAGTCCGAGGAGGAGCAGGACCAGCAGAGGTACGAGACGGTCCGCGCGCGGGTGTCGCGCGGCTCGGCGTTCGTGGTGCCGCCCGGCCACCCGGTGGTGGAGATCGCCTCGTCCCGCGGCAGCAGCAACCTCCAGGTGGTGTGCTTCGAGATCAACGCCGAGAGGAACGAGCGGGTGTGGCTCGCCGGGAGGAACAACGTGATCGGCAAGCTGGACAGCCCCGCCCAGGAGCTCACCTTCGGCAGGCCCGCCAGGGAGGTGCAGGAGGTGTTCCGCGCCAAGGACCAGCAGGACGAGGGCTTCGTCGCCGGGCCCGAGCAGCAGAGCCGCCACGAGCAGGAGCAGGAGCGCCGCCGCGGTGACCGCGGGCGTGGTGACGACGCCGTGGGGGCGTTCCTGAGGATGGCGACCGGCGCGTTCTGAGGCTGCATGGCCGCTGGAGACTTGTGTGCTGTGTGTACTGTGTAGTGGTTCGTACGTATGCGGGAGTAGAATAAATAAGAGTGGCACGGGCTCGGTACGATGATGTAAGTTGCCAACCTACCGACTACCAAGGCATGTCCATGTCAATACATAATAAATACAAGGGCGTTGCGTCTCTTTTTCAGTATCTTCAGTATCTTCCTCGTGGCCAGGAAAGAGATAACGTGTACTGTTAGTCACAAAACAATTAGTCCAGTTTAGCTACGGAGAATTTGGATCGATTTTAAATGCAGGAAGGAGAAGGAATTACTCTTCCGGAGAGAAGGAAGGGCTCATCGTCATCACCCCATTACCCATCTTAGATCATCTCCAAAAGGCGCGTCAGGTTTTAGCTCACGCCGGCTGATCCGCGCGCTCCAGCGGTGGCGGGAACTTACCGCGCGCGGGAGAGAGCGGCACGCGGCGCGGTAGATTTGACGCGCCGCTTAACGCGCGTCTATAAATTGCCGCGCTCGCCACGCGCACAGCACAAGCCACGCGCCCTCTCCTCGCAACCTCGTCGCCTTGCCACCACCGCGCCATCATGCCGCCACGCCGCCGGGGTGCTTCGGGCTATCGCGGCGTCCGCGAGCGCTCCAACGGCTGGTACTCCGTCGAGATACGGTCCGGCGACGTCCGGCTCGGCCTCGGGACGTTCCGGAGCGCGCAAGAGGCGGCCCGCGCGTACGACGTGGCGGCGTGGCGCTTGGACAGGCCCCGGTCTCAGATGAATTTCCGGGACGTCTTCACGCGCGAGCAGGCGCAGCGCGTGGCCCCTCCGTCGCGTCTCATCACCGACATGGACCATGCCGACCACGCTCGGCGGCAGCGCCGCCTCCTCGTCGCCAAGGAGGACGAGCGAGCCATGACGGAGTGGCGTCGTCGCCACCCGGAGCACGTCGTCGATGAGCATGCCTACTGGGCGGAGAGGACGGCAAGGCGCCGCGCGGAGCGGGCTGACCGGCGTCAGCGGAAGGCATTGACGAACGAGCGGTGCGACATAGTTTCAGCAGGTGGGAGGTCGTTCTTCACCGCGGACGACGAACGTTGGGACGATATATGGATCTCAACCTCGGACGACACCGACGAGGATGATGGTGATGGTAGCGACTTGGAGTAGTTTCTATCGCCGTATGCCGTAGTAGTTTCTATCTATCTATCTATTCCGTATTAGTATCTATCTGTCTATGTATATCGAATTATCTATCTATGTATGTCGAACTATCTATCTATGTAAAATATCTCGTATCGTTTTTTTATTTATGCAAAAAAATGTTTTAAGAGCGAGCGCGCTGTATTTTTACCATGCCTGCTAGAGCCGCGCGCGCGCGGCTTTACAGCGCGGCTGCTGGAGCAAACGCTGCGCGCCGCGCCAAACCGACTGAAGCGCGCACGGCAAACCAGTTTTTTGTGCGCGCCGCGTTCGGCGCCTGTTGGAGATGCTCTTAGGGTATGGGGTCGCCGGAGAAAAAGAGATGTATGAGGGTAGGAGCGGCACCGCCCGCCGACGGAGAAGGCAGACGGTCCGGACCATTTGGGCGGAGAAGGCAGATGGTTCGGACGACAGTTGTGGGCGGGTTCAAATCGAGATCAAGAGGAGGAAAGAGGAGGAAGACGATGAACATTTTTTTTCAGAGGTTGAAAGAAGAAGATCTAGCCATTCCTTTGCATCCAACCGCAGGGAACAAATCGACAAACCCCAAAAAAAATCCAGTCGACCATTTGCTACCACCCAAAAGAAGTGGACCGACCTCCTCTACCGCTCCTGCGGGTGACAGGGGAGGCCTCCCGCCGCCACCGGCCCGCGTCCCTCCTCTTCCTCCTATCCCCTCGACGCCGCCCAGGCACGCCAGCGGCGGGGCGCGTCTCCCCTTCGTCGTTTGGCTGGCATGAGACGGACCGATCGATTGAAGGCGTTGGGCTTGCGTGGGGCACGGCGGCGTGGCGACGGGCGCTCCTGGCGGCGGCATGTGGTCTGCGTGTCGATGATACGGTGGCGTTCTCGCAGCGCGGTATGGCGGCTGCGTCCGGTGCAATATTTGGCGGATGCGTGCGTCGACGGGCTCAAGTCGGATCCCTCTAGATCCGGTGCTTCAAGGCCGGAGGCCGGCGCAAGGTGGTGGATTCCGTCATTGTTCAGGTCCGATCCTCTAGATCCGGCTTGGCGGCCTGGTTTGGGTGCTCAAGTGGCCCGGCTGGGATGTTGCTCTGTTCCAGATGTCCTTCTCGATCCTCCTTTTTGAAGGGTTGAGCACACATGGCACTCTCGTCTCTGTATGTTTTGGTTGAAGGCTCTTTGCCGGATCCGAAGCAGATAGAGGTTTGTGGCACGAGATGGAGACCGGAGGAAACTTTGGTCGCTAGCTCGACCCGACATTGATGACGGCTTTGGCGTCGTTACTCTCCTTGGAGGCGAAGCCGAGGTCCCTCCTATCCACCCCTGACCCCCTCCCGGATGAAAGTCCAAAATCCATCTTGGATTGGGCGGCGACGGCGCCTTGCATATTATGTCCTCCATGGAGGCGCCGTCTTGGGAGGTTTGGGTGTTTGGGAGAGAGGTACTATGGGTGGTGGGTACTGCTGACAGTTGCAGCGGCGACGGTGTGGAGGTTGGCAGGAGGAGCGGCGTCAGATCTTAACAAATTTGTCTATAGACTTGGTTGAATTTTAGAAAGTTACACTTAGAATAATCATAAAACTTTAATTATTTTGAAACCAAAGGACTTCTAGAAGACAAGGCACGAATTATACAAGTATATAGAAATGTAAAAGCACTCGCTAAAAGGGATAGAAACGTAAAAAGAAAACAGTTATGAATTTTGAATTTATATAGCAGAAAGCAAATACAAGGGAAGAACTGAAACAAATTTAAAAAAGAAAAATGCTTTCATTGAGAGTTGAACTCAAGACCTCCCGCTTACTAAACGGGTGCTCTAACCAACTGAGCTATGAAAGCTCTAGATGAATTGTTTTAGCATTTGAGAAATGTCAGTGCTCAAAAACATTATTCTGCAATCTGCATCCAAGATACTGAAAAACAATGACGCCTTAGCACGCGTCAGTGTAACAACGCCATTGTACTGCCCTCTGTCCGGAATCACTTTTCAGTTTTGCGACAATGTCGAATATTGTCTTTGGAGGCCGAGCTCCATGGAGCTCGGTTTTAAAAAATTCAAATTTCATAAAATTTCAAGTTTTTTACATTTTAAAAAATCCTGAAAAAAAAACAAAGATATACATGAAGGCATAACACACATGCATGTAAATTTTCAAGGCAAAATACGTTAAAATGAGGGCTGTGAAAAAAAGACAAATTTGAGGCTTTTTAACATAGGATACTATTAATCCTTTTAGGCCATGAATTTGTCTTTTTTGTACAGGTCGCATTTCAAAGTTTTTCAGCCTGAAATTTTACACACATGCACATAACATCCTTGTTTACTTGCAAATTTTTTCAGATTTTTTTGAAATAAAAAAATTTGAATTTTATTTGTTTTCTGAAAAAGGAGGAGGCCGAGAGCCAAACGTTCTCGCGACAATGTGTTCTACTATACTACCAAAAACACCATTCTACCCAGTGATGAGGACGTGAATGCTGCCGCCTCTTGACGACGGTACGTTCGCGAGCTCCGGAAGATGCGGTGGGCATTCTGCGCATCGTCCTCTCCAGGATGAACTCCCCGTGAAGCCAAGGCCTCTTCTCTGCTCACCCTGGTCTCCGGCAGCGCCCGCAGTGGAATCGAACGGCACGCAGTTTTTTTTTGTGAAAATCACGTAGATTTTTCTTTTTGAGACATACGTCTTTTTTAGGGTAAAATCAAGCTTTATTTAGCAAAGTCCACAGAGAATGAGATACATCTTTGGTTATGGGGTTGGCCTAGCCAAATGTAACGCCCCGGACCTAAAGAAAATGCATGCTTGGCTAAACTATGTGCCTTAACATTAACGGCACGACCTTCAAAAGTAAATTTACAACTTAAATTGAAAGATATGCTATGAACCTCCGAGATGATAGCACCATTCGTTCCACGACTTCTGTTATTGATAGCTCCGACTGCTCCCTTGGAGCCTGATGCAACAACCAGGCTCTGGATATTAAGATCCCGTGCCAACGCTAGCGCCTCCCTGCAGGCTATTGTTTCCAGAATTTTAGGATTGTCGACACCTGCAAGTACGAGTGCTGAACTTCCCAGGTATGCTCCCGTTTCATCGGCAAACAGCTGCCGCTGCGCCTCCTAGTCCCTTACGGCAAGCAGCATCAACATGAATCTTCACATGACCCGCCGGTGGTGCTTTTGGGCGTCTGATACTTGCATTGGCCACCCGAACAGCTTGCTGAGTCTGGTTAAGAGTAGGTGCAGCCAGCACGTGGAGATCCTGAAGATACCTGTTGATGAAACCATTGATGGTTTGGGGGCTTTGGAATAGACCTTCATGTATCGCTTTCCGACGCGCCGCCCAAATAGCCCAGAGAGTAACCGACAGCTTCATGAAAGACTCGTGCGATAATGACATCATGAGGGTAAACATCCATTGTTTAACTTTCGGTTCTGTGTTCGTTGCAAGGGTTTGTGCCAGTTCTTCATCAACAAGGGCCCATGTGCACATTGACATAGTGCATTCCAATAGGGAATGTCTCCATGAATCTGGGGCGCCGCAGATGCCACATGCGCTGGAATCTGACATGTGTCGGTGAGCCCTGACGTCATTAGTTGGTATAAAGCGTTTTGATAACCTCCAAAGAAACATGCAGACCTTTCCCGGTACTTCAGTTTTCCATAGTCTTTTCCACTGCACTTCGTCCATCGTCGTGTTGGAGGGCCCAACCCTGTTTTCCAACCACGCTTCGCGCCTTTGTCTTGTACTCACTAGCATGCGATATGCCGATTTGACTGAAAAGTTGTCGTTCTTCTCCTGGCTCCAGCTCCAAAAGTCATCCACATTCATTGTGCACAAAGGGATACCCAAGATAAGTTGAGCATCCATGTTCAGAAAGGTTGCTTGAACCCTCTGTCTATCCCACATAGCCGAGGTCATATCAATCAACTCCGAAACATAGGTCGGTGGGTCGTTTAGCAAATAGCCATAAGGCCTCATCATCTCAGTGCGGGGCAGCCAATTGTATTCCCAAATTCTCGTGGTCTCTCCGTTACCGATACGCCGGACCAAACCCTGTTTCAGGATGTCTCTACCTTCAAGTATTACTCTCCATACTTGGCTCGGGGTGCTGCCTAGTTGAGCATTTAAGATTGTTCCATTGGGGTAGTAAATACCTTTGAGCAAGCGGGAGCACATACTGTCAGGGTTCTGCAAGATGTGTCAAGCCTGTCTGGCAAGCATTGAGAGGTTAAACAACTCAAAATCTTTAAAACCCAGACCCCCGTTCCTTTTGGTTGAGTCATTTATTTCCATGATACCCAGTGAGGTTTCCTCTTCCCTCCTTTGCTACCCCACCAGAACTTCCTAATCAGCTTGTTGAAATGTTCACATAAGCCTTGGGGGAGTTTAAAACATGACATAGAGTAGATTGGAATCGCCTAAGCCACTGATTTGACAAGTACTTCTTTGCCTGCCGTGGACATGGTGGTCTCAATCCATCCTTGGACTTTGCTCCAAAGTCTATCTTTGAGGTACTTAAAAGAGCCATTCTTGCTGTTACCTATATCGGACGACATTCCAAGGTACTTTTCATTAAGGGTTTCATTAGGCACATTTAACAGAGTCTTTATATCATTCCGAACACTCTATGGAACCCCCTTGCTGAAATAGATTGATGACTTCATATTGTTTATTCTCTACCCCGATGCTTGACAATAATATTCCAGAACTTGGTTCACCTCAGTAGCACCCGCACTATTTGCCTTGAAGAGCAGCAGGCTGTCATCAGCAAATAAGAGATGGTTAACCAGTGGAGCCAACGGTGCCACCTGTAACCCCTCCAAGTTGGATGACTCCCTTCTCGATTTTAACAGGCACGACAGGCCCTCTACAGCTATTAAGAACAAGTACGGGGAAATTGGGTCCCCATGTCTGATTCCTCTAGATGGTTTAAAGCCTTCAAGCTTCTTCCCATTAAACAACACATAAAATTGATTGTGGTCACAAGGCTCATAACAATACTTACCCAGTTTTCGGTAAAGCCCAACTTTAGCATTATAGCCTTGAGGTAGTCCCACTCAACTCTATCGTAAGCCTTCATCATGTCTAGCTTTAAAGCACATGATTGGTGTTTCTTTGCTTTGTTCCTTTTTATAAAATGTAGACACTCATAGGCCATGATAATGTTATCAGTAATCAACCTGCCAGGTACAAAGGCTGATTGCTCCTCTGAAATTATCTCTGGTAAGATGAACTTAAGCTAGTTTGAAATCACCTTTGAAGCAATCTTGTAAAGTACATTGCATAAACTGATTGGCCGTAATTGGGACAAGAGTGTGGGATTTTTCACCTTAGGAATCAAAACCAGAGTAGTTTCGTTGATACTCTCTGGTAACTCTTTCCCCTCCACAATTTTAAGGACTACTTTGGTGACCTCATCTCTGCACACATCCCAATGGCGCTGAAAAAAGTGAGCTAGGAAGCCGTCGGGACCCGGTGCCTTTGTGGGGTACATTTGAAAAAGTGCGGTTTGACCTCCTGGGCACTGTACGGAGCATTTAAGCTATCGTTCATCGTTGCCGTGACCTTCCGAGGCACCGTGTCAAGGACCCTATCCATGTCCGCTGGAGGGACTTTATCAGGTTTTTTCTTCTACGACGGCTGGCCCGGAGGTGAAAAAAATAGGTATTTTTTATCCCCATGCATGAGCCATTCTATTCTAGCTCTCTGACGCCACAATATTTCTTCCTGATGAAAAAGTTCTACCAGGTTGTCCATAGTTTTTAATTCAGCCAATGAGGGACCAGATCTTCCTCGGGAGTCGCACATCTCCTGTAGCTGGAGCTGGAGCTAGCAAATCTTCAGCTTCAGGAAAATCGATACGTGATCTAAAGACGCAATCTCTTTGTGCTCGGTGATTGCGTCCGGGAAGGCAACGCACCAGGCCATGTTTGCAACGCATCTATCAAGCCGCACTTTAGTAAAAGTTCCTCCAGAAACTTTTTTCTCAAAGGTCTAGCTTCTTCCAATGTAACCGAGATCCGTCAAGCCACACGTGTCCAATGCATTACGAAAGGCGTCCATTTGGGCTTGGCTTCGGCTACCCACACCGTCATGCTCATGTGCTTGGAGTACCTCACTAAAATCACCCATCACAACCCAAGGTAGGTTGCTAGAGCCAACTATCCCCTTGAGCAAGTCCCAAGTTTTATACCGCTGATTTACTTGAGCCTCACCATAAACAAAAGTAGCTCTAATTTTTGTGTCAACCAGTTCATCAACGATCACATCAATATGATACTCAGAGCAACACACAACCTCAATCTTTATTTCATCATTCCAAAAAATTCCTAAGCCACCACTTCTACCACGACTGCTCACAGCGAAGCTTTTATTAAAACCTAATGCTCCTACCATATTGTCTACTCGAGAGCCCTCAATTTGTGTTTCAACAATACATAAGATTAAGATTGAGGGGGCAAGTTGCCTCGTGAGATCACGAAGCCTTCCTTTTTTTAGGCAATCCCACGAAGCTTTATTACGACGTCACAACGTTTATAGAGACGAAATAAAGATTTCCGGGGTGCCCTAACCAAATACGACAGCCCACCCCTAACTTAAGAGTATGCTTCACTAGATTGTGAGCCTCGAAATTCGAGCTCTTAAATTCATGGACAATATTACAAATAGTAAATGACCTATTGAACTCTATTATTTCATGTATTATCGCACCGTAGCTTGCCAAACACTGTTGCTTGATGTCGTCCATCACCACCTTGCAATCACGAAGCCCTCCTGACATACGTTTATTTTTTTGAGGGATTCCTGACATACGTAGAATTTGTTGTTTCCGGCTCTTTCGAATGTGGCGATCCCCTCCGGCCCATTAGGCCTGCCAACTGACAACTTTTCCATAGGGCCGAATTTATAAAGGCTCTCCTAGTCTCTTGGTCGTTTGGGCCCCCGATCCCTATCGTTCGTTTCTTAACCCCAGACCGCCGTTGGCCTCCTAAAAAAAAAAAAAGACAGACCGCCGTCGGCCTCCTCTCCCCCCCTCGCTCGCCGCCGGCCGCCTCCTCGTCCCCTCGCTCTCTCTTGCCGCCGCCGGCCGCAGCACGGACGCAGGTAAGGCTCCCCCTCTCCCTTCTCCATTCTCCTCCGGCGACCTGCACCCTCTCGTGACCCCCCGCCGCCCTCTCTTGTCTCCTGCACTGCAGGCAGCACTGGACTCGGCTTCCCCTGCTGCAAGCTGATTGACACTGACCAAATGTGCTAGATTATGTATACACTGCACCACGTGTTTAGGTTTGCATCTGCGGGGATTAATCATAATTTTTGGCAATTATTTGCTACATTAGAGGCAGTGAGCAAATATATAGACAGTCCCATGTGTGTATAGGTTAGCAATCATAAATCATCATGTTCTGTTGGTGTGTATGTAGGAGCACATGATATATTTTTTTTGTATGAACCGGAAATAAATTTCGGGGCAAAAAAATCCATTGCCACTTCTGAAATTGGTTTGTCTGTTCTGTTCATTATACTGCTAGTGCTAGTTTAATTCGGTTAATGTATTCATAGCAGAGCCTGAACATTTGGTGTCATTGCGGTCCTTTGCTGCCGATGGGGAAGCTGAAGCCCGTTTCTCCGACGGCTACTCCTCGAGGTATGAAACCTTTGTCACTGTCTCTTGCCGAAAGCTTCGAATTCGTCCCTTGCTCAGTTTCTCTCCCCTCGTGTCGCTGTCATGTGGCTTCAGGTCAGAAGAGGCGCCGTGAGAAGCCCAAAAGGCCGGTGCTCGATGATGGTCTTCCTGACTCTCCAGGTTTGGTTTTCGTTACTGTGTGAATCGTATTCGCTTCCTCTCTTTTGCAGACAGTGGCAATATATGCAATAATTGGTAGTGCTTCGATTTCCTCCTCACTTGTTTCGTGCTAAAATTATTATGTGGAATTGTATGCTGGTGGTTGGTGAAGCCTTGCGTTCTAGAGGAAAATGAGTAGATGACAACTCAATTTCTGGGTTCAGTTGTTTAGTTTCTACTTAGAAGCTGAGGTACCGTGGTAGTACAGGCTAGAAAGTGGTACATGCTAGAAAAATGTCTGGGCATACTAAAAAGATAATTTATTTCCATGACAATGGCTAGTGCTGGAGCCATCCATTTAAGACTCAGTAAGTATGTAACTGTCTAACTTAGATAATACATGATTCATGAACCTTCTCCAGGTTATTCGTAAAGTTTTGATGATCTTATTAGTGGATTTGAAGGGGTGTAGTTTCACGGTAGAATGTGTTTCTTTCTAATATAAATAGTACTACTCCACCTCTTCTTCTAATTCAGTTTCATCTCTATTCATTTCGAACCAAACTTTACTTTTTTATGTTCTTGGACGTATGGTTTATTCTCTATTGTTTTTGTGCTCTTGGAGGTATGGTTTATTCTCTATTGGGTTGTACATTTCGCATCTAGGAACATAAAGCGAAAAGGTGCTCTTCATAGGTTTCACGAACCAAGTATTTTATAGGGACGTTACTGATGCTAGAGTGGTGTTATTTTAGCAGACATTATGACTGGCTCAATATTCTTTGCACAGTGATGTGCAATGTGTCAGTATGACCTTTTCCATTTTTGGCGCTTAATTACTTGAGTATTTCATGCAGCTGGAATCATAGCAGCGAAGGCTGTTCGGCGTGAGAAACCATCCAATGAGAGCCCTCAAGGCCTACATCAGAGTGATGACGATGACTCAGATGATTGCAATGTTTCCAGCGAGGATGAGGCACATGATATGAAAAGCAATAAAAGTGATGCTTTTGATGAAATGGAGTCGTCATGGTTGGTGCTATTAATGCAACAGTATTCACATTTTTTTCTTCAGCGACTGGGACGCATATTATTGCTATTGTAAATGGACAAGGATTATATTAGTTTATATGATATCGGTCATTCAGTTTTAGTGTATTATGCCACCATCTTTGTCCTACATGTCTACTAGGTTTAAGAGTGCTTGTTTGATGTTGTCTCTACTGTATCATTTTATTTTATTGCATTATATGTATGATATATTCATATAACTCGTTCTAACACCACCCCTTTTTGTATGTTCCAGTTCATTTCAGCGTCATGTTACTCACGTGCTAGCAAATGATGAAGTCAATGCATTAGTGAATCAGAAGAGTAAATTTAAATGGGAGATGCCTGCTGAGGACATTCCAAAATCCAAATGGGTTGGGACAGGTGAAAAAATTAAGGTACTTCATGGAATTATTTCATCATGATATGCTCTCATTAAATTATTTTGATTAATTATCTTGTTTCTCCTTGAAATGCAGGCCACTGAACTTGAGCCTTTGATAGCTGTATATATATGTGTAATTTGAAGACCAAAATTCCATGTTCATCATGTGTTTAAATCACCTTATGACCTATGTTCATGTTATAACACTTTTTGTGAGGGGTTACTATGGTGCATTTCTCTGTTCCACAGCAATCTGCAGTTACTTGCAATATGTTTGCAGTGGTAAGTGAAGTGTGCCTTTTCAAGGGGCAAGTCCTGCTGAAATTAGTCCATGCTCCTCTGTGTTTGTGTACTTGATCCATTACATTAGTTATCAAATTATTCAACTGCTTCATGCTGAGTTATCAACTTCATTAGTAGTGCAGGGATGTTTTTCTGAATAATAAATACTTCAGGCAGCTTCGTATTGGAAGCTGATTCTTAATGCTTTGTACTTTCAGGGAGCTTCTGATGACCCTTTTGTTGATGTCAAAGGAAAATTGAAGGACCACTGGCAAAAAATCCTCTCTGATGATTTGAATTATAGATCGAGGTTCTTCTCACTTTGTAAGTTTTCCTATTTGATTATCTTTTAGTTAGTGCCTTATTTCACAAATGACATGACTCAGTAGAACATTAAAGTTGCCCAGTTTAGAATTCGTGCCTACTAAAAGTGCATGCCATTCATTACCTTAAGATATATTAATTAACCAATAGTGCTGCCTGAGAGGAATAAGAGAGTTAGTTTTCTAGAATTCACGAAGATCCATATTTCTGATTAGTTCTTGTAGCACATCCCAACAACAGAAAAGTGGACATAATATTAGTTGGATCAGGACTTACAACTGTAAATTCCATGTGATGACACTTATTCTACGTGTTTGTAAGTGATAACTCTAAAACTGATCTCCGAAGTGAACTAGGAAGAAATTTTCTTTCCCAAAGAAGCCAGCAGGAGCTTCTCTGCCCATTCTGCTAGTAGTGGAAAGTAAAGATTTTAGGATACATTCTTCCAGATGGAAGATTGTGTCCCTTTAAGGCTCTCAACTGATCCAGATGTGCGCTTTCATTTATTCCGCTCGACCTGAAGGATTGAAACTATTTTGTTCACAAACAAGCTGAACATGTTTTGGGTGGGTGTTTTTGTTGGGTAGGTGGGTGGATGGGTGGGGTCTTCTGTTTCCCCCCTCTGCAGAACCAGTTAATACCATCCATAACTTGTGAAAACAGTAAATGCCCCTGAGAATTGGTGATGTTTATTAATCCTACTTTGTCAGGTGTCCGTCTTGGTAAATTTGGCGTATAGCAACATAAAGTACCTTTTGTGGTTCCCTTATCCTAAAGATTATGCTGTGCATGTCTTTTTGATCCTCGCTATTTTTGAGAAAAGGATTATTACCAATATGGTTTTAGGCTTTTAGCATACATACCAAGTTACCAACTCCATTATACACTTTGTTTCTCGTATAATTAAGCATATCTAAGACAAATTGTAGCGCAACATGTCATGCTTCCTCCCTAAAATGGTGTAGTGCGCTCTCTCTATCACTTTTTTTAAGTGTATTTCTAATCCTAATCATCTCTTACAGGTAATAGCTATCGTGACATAATGCATTGTAATAAGAAGCCATTTTATCTTAAGGGTAGTAAGGTGGATTCCAGTACTATGGACGCATATCTTATGCATGCTATAAGTTTTGCAATCTCTATTTGGTAGCATTATTACTGTACCTGTTATGATGCTGACTAATGTGCAATATTGTCACAATGGCAGTTGAGCCATGTTCATAGGACAAGAGATGTTGTCATTAAGAATGATGCGAAGCTTAGGAATGATGCTAACACAGATGTTATGGCGGACGACTCATACCGCGATCAGGGTTTTACACGTCCAAAGGTATATGTCAGATAGTCGCAACACATTTGAGAAAACGGTATCTTATTTGGCATGATGTATTGCATAGATGTGTGCTGGGCTACAGTTGCTTGACAGTTAACTGCACTATTTTATCAAGTAAATGCTATATCTCTTTTTGTTAAGAGTAAATGTTGTTGTACCTCCATTTATACACAACTTGTAATTTTGTTGTATCTTGATCTGTTGAACTAATTGCTATTTTCTTTTGTATTATATCATGACCTTAGGTTCTTTTCTTGTTACCTCTCAAAAGCATTGCACGACGCATTGTGAAGAGATTAATCCAATTATCTCCGCTGACACAAAAGGTAACATTTGACCTTTGCAGCTACTCTTACAGATAGCATCTGAATATCAATTTCTATGAAATACGCTGCCAAATTGTACCATGAATTCCATTTGGATCTGCAAATCATTTGCATATATAATTTATGGTTGCTGGTTCAGTTATTATTTTGCTCTGGTGCTAAGAAATAGAGAATCCTTACTTTTACTTGCAGGATAATTCTATGGGACAATTCAAGAAAGAGTTTGGCGAATCAGATGATGAACTGGAGGAGCCAAATAGTTCAAAACCAACAGACTTTAACCTTCTGTTTGCTGGGGATGTTGAAGATCACTTTCTTTTTGGAATAAAATTTACAAAGTAAGTGTGCTGTTAATTTTTCCCTGTAATAATTTTCTAGTTGTGAGGACTAGTACGTCTACTATGTACTCTACACAGTTTTTTGTCAACAGCTCAATTTTTTTCTTCAGTTTTCATTGCCAATCACAGGCTTCTGAAGTGAACATGAGTATGTTAAAGGAAATAGGCAAATCCTCAGCAGAAGCAGAACCAATTACAAAAATTATAATTATAACTCATATTCACTTGTTTGTTAAGACTTCATCTTGTAAAATGTTTCAGTATCTTTTGTGTTTTGTGAACCTTTTGGTTACTCTTTTATTATTCTGCACTGTGAGATCTCATGCTTTTAGCAAACTATATGTCCTTAAATTCGTTATTCCTTTCACATTGATATTTTTATATTTACGTAGGATTCTATATTTATATAAGATTTCTTAAAAAATTAATGTTTTAACTAATGCTTCTGCAGGAAATCTGTTAAGCTATACAGCAATTTCTACGCTTCTGATATTATAGTTGCGTTTCCTTAGCGCTTAAACTTGTAAGTACTCTTTAACAAAGATTTCTTAATACACTTAATTAGTCATGATTACTCATGTGCCCAGCAGCTGTATATTTTTATTGTTCTGGGGACACCTCATAGGCAACTGACCTTATTATACCTGCCTGTTATCAGAAAATTGATGGAGGTGAAGTTACCAAGAAAAAGGGACGTCCCAAGGAAAACGATTCTGATTTCCTGTCATCAATTGAAGTTAGTTCCACTCGAATCCATATACTATTTTCTATTTACTACTATCTCCAGTCCTATATATTAGTTCATTTTTGATAACCATTAGTGCGTGTAAATAATCTATTTCAGTCTGTAAACATTGATTGAATGAATTTCTTGAAAGTTCAAGTATTTTGTCATCATTTTGAAGGGGGTATAAGTTTCAAATTAAATTTCCCTAGCTGCATGTTCAGTGGACAAACATTCCAATAAACTGCACGTCAATTCCTGTTAATTGCTCCAGAATGTTATGCTTGGGATGTGTCCAAATGGTAATTGACTGAGCTCTTGCTATTGCAACGCTTGTCCAGAGTACCCGTAGCTCAACGATGTTTAATTTAAACCTTGTATTTCATTGAATTATTAACTTCTAGTTCTTTGATTTGGGTATATTTTAAAACTTGTAGTTCTTTGACCCATGAATATTTTAAAACTTGTAGCACTCTGACCATGTGCTAAGAAACTTAGTTTGAGAAAAGTTACTCATACTTGGTACATTGGTCTCAAAAGTATTTCACAATACTTCAGAGTTGCTAATGTATTGTAATAAGAAACCCTGTGTTTCAATTTGTATAGTTGAAGCCATGACAAGTCAACATAGACTTCCATAAAGGAACAGTAACTGTGCACATTCAATTTTTTTCTCTGTACAAGCTCTAAATTATCAATACATTTGTTCTGTGCAGATCGTGGTTGTTGATTACACAGATGTGATATCTATGCAGGTTAAACTCCAACTCAAATAATTTGCTGTACTTATTTTCTGATGCCTGCTGGTAAAAATAACTGTGTTATTTATAAATGTAGAATTGGTCGCATCTGCATGCTGTTCTTGAACAACTAAATCATTTGCCATCAAAAGAGCATGTAACCAATGTGATGCGGATCAGGCCATGGTAATTCTTTTTTTCGTGGATATCTATTCCTGTATAGCATCTTCTGTTGTCGTACTTCTATCTATAAGAGTATAAGACGCCAACTCACTGTATTGTGAACTGCAAAAAGGCTTGGAAGTTATTCCTGATTTGACGTTTGCGAGGTCAGTTTCATGCTTGTTACATTTTCTTTATTTGGCTAAGGTACCTGGATGAGCAAGCACGGTACTATCGGCAAACAATAATCTTAAGTTCGTATCTTACGCCAGGTATGGAATTTCACTTGGAACTCTGGCCATCATTGGATTCCAGTTTTCTAGGCTTCAGCTTCTATCATTCAGTTGAATTTTCAGTATCAACTAAAATTAAACTAGTTATGCTTTTAATCATGATCTGCATTTATTTGCTAAACATTATTATTATTTTTGCGAATGGTGTAGGTCTCCCCTGGTGTTATGCATGGTTCTTTGGTATACAAAATTGCTTGCATTAGTTGTGCATGTGTAAAGTGATACTTGCTATTCTATTCTTAATTGTGCTACATAGAGTGGACCTTTTATTTATTTGCATCGTCATCTACTTATTTACTTATAAACCTATTTATGTTCTAATTTTTTGCCTGCTGAGCAGAGATGAATGCTTTGTTCAACGGATTATGTCGAAATTACGAGGGGAAGGTATATAGTATGCTGGAAGTCACTAAGCTATTTGCCGTGTTGGACTCATGTTTCTAACATGCCTGAGCTCAACCTTTTCAGGTTAAGCTGGCGACTGAGTTTACAGGTGTTCTTCCCAAAATACAGCTTGAAATACGGCAGGTCAGTTAATTCATTGTCTCTCCAGACTCCCATCGCATCATTGCAAATTTACTGTCCAGATATGTCCAGTGCATCTGAACAAAACTTGATGACAAGAATCAGGGCTGTTGCTGAGTTTTCAACATAAATTTTGGATGGGCTCGCTCAACAGACACATCCTAGTGCTAAAACAGTATTGATGAAATTACAAATGTTTTTCACTGTCCAATCACTACACAGGTGTATGAACGATTTGATGCATCTTCTATTGGTGAACTTGATGATGCCCGCTTTGAATATTTCTGCACAAAGGTGAGTCCATTTGTCCTTGTAATGCATGCTTGACAAATGCATTATGGAATTGAGCACATTCAGCTCATTTTCACAACTATCACTTGTCCTTTTACAGTACTTAATTAATGTGTAATCTACTGTATGTAAACAATTAGTAAGGGGAAGCAACCTAAATCCTTATCTGGATGTGGTGCCCCCTTCAAATCAGCCTTTGCCTTCTCCGCTTTGTCAACATCCATGGGTCCTCGTTGCCGGTGGCTTTATGTCATGCCCCACATGACATCTCTCCCCTCGTCAAGCAGCTTGTCCTTGAGCTGAAACTGAGGGTAGTGTTGGACAAACTCATCAAGGTGCTCCCAAATGGCATCGTTAGGAGCTGTGCCCTCCCACTGGACAAGGACATGACTGATTCCATGACTGATTCCATGGAGCACTCTGGGCGGGGGCAGGCATCGTGTTAGTGCGCTGACGGGAAGAGTGAGCTGGAGCTCATGGTGCCACCTGTCATGGTGCTTACTGGTATGCTGCTGAGCCTGCAGCAACCGTGCGCAGACCTCTTTGAGAAACTCATTCTCATTGCAGTCGTGTAATGCAGTATGGACGGAAGCCACCTTGGTGTCGTTCTGCGTGTAATCCACTCCACAAGGCCAGTGGCTGTCGGCCATTGACCGACCTCAACAGAAGTTGTGTGCAAGAACGAGCAGAAGGATTTATAGCATTGGCGTAATGCAGGTGTCCCGCTTTGGACGCTTAGGCGACAAGGTGTCCTGCCAGCGCCTTGCAATTTGCCCACCTTAGGCGTAGGCGCTTAGGCGTCAGGGCGGTGCGTGCTCGCCTCACTGCCTTAAGAAATAACTAGTTTAAACCCAATCATCCAAATCAAGTGCTCCAGCAAAATTGTAAACTTAGACACGGGGATTCCATGTTGTGACAATTTTATGAAAAATGGTTTAGCCACACCAAAAATTAGCAACAAGCTGGGACATGTAGTTGTAGTCAGAAGTGCTGATCCCACATGATATCATGGCTCACAACTAATCGCTTTCAGTGTTAGGCGCCGTGTAAAATTATGAGGTCGTATACAGTTTTATTTGGCCACTTCTTATGGTCATGACTCTTAATTATTGGAACAGCTCTAACATTTTTTTTCGTTTCTATATATGTATATCCTATTATTGACTATTTTATGATGTAATAATACAGGTGTACCCAAAGATTCAGGAGTCAGATGAGGTATTGTTTCTTCTATAGTTGTAATATCTGCAATGCTGTCATGTTCACTTAAATTTGGTATTTCTCGACATTGGTAGGAGGATTAGCTTTAAATGTCAATCTGTAGGAGTTAGGCCCTGATAGTTAATTAAAACGTTAGGGGGTAAGAATTCAAGAAACTATGTCTGCATCTGACAGCACATAGCATTTTGGAGGGATATAACCAAACATACCATTTTGTAGCAGTGGGATGTACATACTTAATGTTATTATCGCCCAGGAAAATTTTACAACAGTATTTGTCGGAGGTGTACCAGAATGTTGTGCATTTTGCAGTAAATCTTGTCGGTAGATGTGCCATGCTTGTCTGGAAATGGCGCCATGTTAGAGGAAAATTTTATGTTAGTGGATTGGAAATACATGTGTAATAATTCTCTGATTGTTTGTTGCAAATATGCAGGGCGGAGTGCTGCTATTCGCCAGTTCCTATTTTGAATACATTAGGCTGAGCAGTTTTTTAAAATCTCAGGATGCTTCTTTCTGTAGAATTGGGGAGTAAGTGGATCTTCCTTATTCTTGTAGCTTTATTTTGTTTGCTCAACTACTAAAAGGGGTCTGCTCTCAGTCTTCAGTTTTATCATGAATATGTTTTGTCTTGTGCGTATAGTAACTGCCTATATGTGCTCATATATTAGGGCGACATCACAACAGGATATATCTCGTGCAAGGCTCTGGTTCTTTGAGGGCCAGAAGAAGATCTTGCTTTATAGCGAGAGATCTCACTTCTTCCACAGATACAAGATCATAACATCTGAAAGGCCGGCCATCCCTTGAGTACTTGTTATGATGTGTGCTCTTGCTGCCGTTCATGAGCATGCACCTGCTGAGTGTTCGTTCGTGTGATGCTTAAACTCGTGCTTTTTAAATATGCAGATCAGGGGAGGACATCATTTGGTCGTCTACTCATTGCCAGGGAGAAAAGATTTCTATCCAGAGGTATGTATTGACTAGATTGTGACTGCAGTACGTACTATGTCTGAAGCAAGCTGTGCTGTCGAAGTTGTAAAATATTTTATCTGTCTTGACCCTGGGGTTTTCTTTTCTTTCAGCTTGTAAATATGCTCGGTGAATCAGGAAATCCTAGGTGCAATGTGTTTTTTTCTCGGCTGGACCTCCTTAAGGTGAGACAACCGTTCCATGTACAGCACCGCAGTTACTAAGTTCGTAGCGTATCAAAGTTACAGTCTGGCCGCGTTGTAAAAAGCATGTTGGAGCCTGATAGTCGATCGATAACCGGTTCATATATAGTACGGAGTAGATTGGATTTCTTCTGTAGTGTTTTGTTAAAATTCATTTTGATTGCAAATTTGTAATCGAGCGCCTAGCAAACAAGTTAACATGGGCCGACATTTTCTGTTGCAGCTGGAGCGGATCGTTGGAACGTCGTCTGCACGGAGGCTGATTTCTTCCGATAAGGATATGTTTGTCTTCTGCTGACCGAGCGTATGATAGCCTAGCCGACCAGTAGAATTTTGGAACATGAACTGAAATCCGCTGCTGACTAGTACAGTACAACAGAAAATTTTTCTACTACTATCTGAAGTTGCAGTAGCGGATTATATATACTATGTAGACGGTTAATGCTTCCAGATTTGTTTCTCCTCATCAATCTTGAGAATTCTTGTTTCACGGAGCCTTAGTCCTTGTGCCAAACTCCACCAGTTCTTTTACGTGCCTCCCCTCGTATTTTATTTTTCGGCACCACTTCAGGTATTTTTCTATCTTTAGCATCGACCTTATTGATTTACTAGTATATACTCACTCTGTCTCAGAATAAGTGTCTCAACCTTAGTATAACTTTGCACTAAAGTTAGTACACAGTTAGCACATTTATTTTGGGACGAAGGAATAGTTGGCGCAGCAGATTGAAAAACTCAAACAAAATCTGTCTGATCCTTGGGGAAGACGATCAAATTGGAGGAAAATCCATGGACCCATGACCCCAATTTCTCCACCCTGTACGAGTCTGATATCACCAAAAGTAAAGCAAAACTATTTCATTACGTTTCTGCACTGCCCAGGATAACAGAACATTCTTTTTGAGGCCTTTTTTCTTTGCGGGGTGAAAACTTGTATTACTCAATCACAAGATCCTTACCATCATCAAAGGCTAAAGACAACGGAAACACTTGCTATCCTAGTCTGCTAGGAGACCATCATCAGACCGCTCGACTATCGTTGATTCTATCAGAATCTGACGGTCATAGATAGGCCTAATCCCTTGCCTTGATATGCGTGCGAAAAAGGGCCCCGCCAGCCAGGAAGCTCACCTCCTGCCTCCCTCTCAACTGGTTGTTGAGCATCACAAGCACTTCACGGCCCAGATCCCCTTCTTCGTGTCACACGCATCTCCCTCGAGCTCGTCGTCATCCGCCCCGTCCTCTCCGACCTCGACGCTCATCAGTTGCTTCATATTCACCTCGTCGTGAAGCAAACACATCCACCCAACCATCCAGATCTGTCCCCCGCTCCACCCCATCTCATCCCTGATTTTGGTGGTTTGCCAGGTTGCCCGTGGGATGAATCGTCGGGCAGAGTAGGACCCGACGCCTAGAAAACCTGCAGTGGTTTTTGGCATGTTTCCCCTATACCCATCTTAAAATCAAAAGTATTACACCGCCTCGATCGATCGCCCCTAATTTGATAATTTTCATTTGTCACATATTGTTGTTAATTCATTTTCTGCCGAGGACTCATTGGTATTCTGCCTAGTATTGTTCTTTTCATGTTGTATTAGGTTATGAATCATGGAACAAATTTTTTAGTTGAAGTATTTAGATCATTCGATCACGCATAGATATTTAGGCAGGCAATCGTGCTTATTCCCTAGATTCAATAATCGGAGCTTTGATTTAAGATGAGAATTGTTGGCAAAAAACAATCTTGGACTGTTTCTATAAAGAGGTTCCACAAATATGCATCCATAGTTGCTGGCAGATTCATTTTAATAACTTAATGCTTCCAACCAACACTTATATATGCACCCAATGAATTATTTTTTAGCTTCTTACCTCGAAGGTTATGTATTGTAATTATTTTGTTTCGGGGGACTAGAAAAAAATGCTTTCATATATAAACAGAAACTCTCTTCTATTTTGAAAGTTAGGGACACAAAAATGCATCCTCATCTTGTGACCAGGCTTAAATTTTTATACATTCTCAATATTCTATGCTTATACCAACACTATGTTGATTTACTATGTTTTGATGCTTCTTGTAAACATTTAATTTTGTTGTCTATAAAATTGCTTCTATACTTCAAGTGATAATCGGTTCAGTTTGTATATTGGAGACACAAGAGATGCATCCTTAGGATGGTACCAATCTTACTTTCTTGTCTACTAATGTCGAGGTCCAATATTTTCATGCTTCCTACATTATTGTTGTACTACCTTCAACAAATAAGCTTACTTAGTTCTAATGCCTTGTTTCCATACAACTATTTTCATCAGACAGCGAGCGTATCCGTTTATTCCCTCTAACCCATTTTTCATATTTGCTAGCATATTACATTGTGTATGTTCTCAGGTGAAACTCGACAATGAAGCAAGGGAACCAGAGGGTATGCTTATGAGTCGATATGCGGCTGGTTGGTTAAACGACGTTGTCTTAAGTCTTCCTGACAAGTGGAAAAAACTGATTCATGGACACTCGGGTAATCCATAGCTACATGTGCGTCACTACAGTTGCCTCCACTGTTGGTCCGACGAGGTAGAACGTCGGCAACCTTCCCATAGCTGATCACCACGGCGCATGTGATCTAGTCTCTCGAAGCATCCGGTATTATAGTTTTGAAGCAATATTTGTACAATCAGAAGCAATTATACACCACGTATGTGTTGTTCTGCCATTGCTGAAAATATTGAAATATGGCGAAGCTTGTATAAGTTATGTTTTGCACCAAAGCATCGAATGATAAGTAATGAAGCTTTATTAATTTCTGTATGAAGCAACTAAATGACACATCAATACCGACGCACCGGATGATAAGCAATGAAGCTCTATTATGTTTTGTATGAAGCGACTCACGGGGAATGTGATTCCACCCATGTGAAGAAGTGTCTCATTCACACTGAAAGATGTTTCCACTATAAAACATAACTACGCGTCCATTATTGGTTGAAAATATGTTTTCATCAATAACTTCCAGGGAGTGTGACAAATGTTGGGTTATGAAATAGAATCAATTAGGGAGTACTTTTGTAGAAAAAAAATATTTGCATCAATAACTACATAGATTCTTTTCGTCTCGTGAAAAAATGCTTCCATTGCAATTTTTTTTAAAAAGGAAAATTCTTCCATTGCCATGTTGTGTTATGGAATAGAAAAAAATCAGGGAGTATGTTGGAGATTTACCGGATACAACAGAAGCATCATCTACGGGATTCCGTTTCCTGAAATATCAAATGTAGTGCTTCTCACAAGTAATGCTTCCATCACGTTGGTGCTTGAATTTGGTAACCTAACGAGTTAGGGAAGGATGCAACAAGGAAGCAACGTTCTAGGGAGAAAGAAACAGATGGAAAGAAATAATAGCCCAAGCGTGGGTTGCTGGAGTAGTGAGAAAGCATTCAGTTAGCGGGTCCAACAAATCTCGCGTGGGTCTAAACCAGTAGATCGGACGGGCGTCCTGTTTCTAATCCAATGGCTAATAACCAGTCTGATAGGATGTAAATATCAGTAGTCTGATGCCTAGTGGTGTCCAAAGACAAAGCAACTTCAGGGTCAGACCCTAATCAAGTCATAGTTCTCCCTCACGTCTAGCAAACTTTTCTATATTTCAGTATGAAAATTACATTTTATGGTCAATATAATGAAACTGATTTAGTCTTTCTTTTTTGAGATCTGAAATTAATTTAGTAATAACCAAGCCAGCCACAACCCAAGCCTTCTGATCCAAGCCACCTTTTCCATGATCGCGTTTATCAAGACGGCCATAGATTTTTGTTTTTTGAACCTGAAAATAGAGTTTTCTATTACTCAACATGAGCTTGTGGAAATTCGGGACCTGCATGCGGGTCCGTGGCTAGTTGCGGGGGACTTTAACTTGCTGGTAAATCAGGAGGACAAAAGCAATGACCGGATCAATCGCAGAATGATGAGCAGATTTCGCTCCAAGCTTAATTCGCTCGAGTTGAAGGAGTTGTATCTCAATGGTCGGAGATATACGTGGTCAAACGAAAGGCAGCATGCAACTCTTGAGAAGATTGACCACGTCTTCGTTTCGAGCGAGTGGGATGAGGCGTTCCCCTCACACTACTAGGGAAAACCCTATACACAGAATCTTAGTAGCAGCGCGGCTCAAAAAGGAGCGCTGCTGCTAATTAGCAATAGCGCGGGTGTGGAAAACCCGCTACTGACAAGTGTTTAGCAGTAGCGCGCTCTGTATAACACGCGCTGCTACAAATATCGACCGACAGTGCCCCCTCAACTCCATTTAGTAGCAGCGAGGTACCGCTAGCCGCGCTACTGCTAAAGCTATAGTAGTAGCGCGGTTTTTCTGAGGTTGATGAGGTCGGAACGCTGCTGCTAATTTTCAAATTGGACACACTTTTTTTCCCGGTTAGCAGTAGCGCTTCTAACGAAAGCGCGCTGCTGCTACTTTCTTATCAGCAGCGCATTTTACGTCCCGCGCTACTGCTAATCTGCACCAACCCACCACCTTTTCTCCACCGTCCCCCCTCCCCCTCCTCTCTTCCCTTTCCCCTACCTCCCACATGCTCCCACTCTCACTCTTCTTCTTCCTCAATACTTCTCCCTCATTACTCTCTCTCTTCTATCTACCTTTCTCTCTCTTCATTACTCCTACCTAACTACACCACCTCCATTAATGCATCTCCTTTCTCTTTTTCCTTCCCCTCCACTAGTTGAAGTTGTCTCCTCCTAAATTAGGTAGCTAGGTAGATGTAGGATTTAGTTAAGTGACCTATTTGCCCCCTAACTAGATCTATCTTTGTCAAGAAGAGCTTTGTGCATTTTTGATCTCCCTACAACATCATCTCCATCGTGTGCTCGATCTCGAGATAGGTGATGAAAATTTCATGCTTTTGCAAAATGGAAATATGTTTATGTGTGTGTGATATGTTTGTGGAAATTGTGTGTGTGGCATGAGTTGACGCCAAATTGTGCTTTTGAGTTGCCTATGTTTTGCCGAAATGTCGATTTATTTCTGTTTCGGTGAATTCCGGGCAAACTCTAGATCCATATATGTCCTATTTTTAGGGAAGGTCATGCCGAATTTTTGTATGACTTTGATGCATGCACGCATTTTTATAATCAATTTGTTTATTATTACCGTGCAGAGTTGACAATGGTCAGTGGAACGATGGTGGACAGGTGGTTGCGGTCGGTGGTGCAGGACATGAAAGAAAATAACCGGACAGAGGTTCTATGTCCGTGTTGAAAATGCAAAGGAATAGTTTGGCTCGACCCCTATGACAATGGTCGTGTCGAAGCGCACCTGCTCATGACTGGTTTCATGGATGGCTATACTCGGTAGATAACTGAAGATGAGGATGACGATGTTGAGGATGCCGACGGGGCAGGCAATGATGACACGGGGCAAAGACGAAGAGATGATCGATAATGGCGGCGGGGAAGAGGCCGGACATGGCGGCGGAGAAGGGGCCGGACATGGCGGAGGAGAAGGGGCCGTACATGGCGGCGGAGAGAACGACATGGACTCCACGCAGCAGAGTTCGTCGGTACTAAGTTCAATCGTGCGGGACCCTCATGTTCAAGCATTGCTTCGCAAGGAGACGAGTACTGAGAGAGCTGCTTCTAGAGAGGAGGCTAAGCTGGAGCAACTGGTGGTAGACTCGGACACTCCATTGTATGATGGTTGCAATCCTGAGGTGACCCGCTTGAGTTTCAGGCTCCAACTCCTGAAGACGAAGGCTAAAAACAAATGGACCGACACTAGCCTCGATGAGCATCTCAAGTACCTAAAGGATGTTCTTCCCGCGGGTAATCTATGTCCTACTAGTGTTGATGAGGCCAAGAATATCGTGTGCCCTCTTGATCTACCACACGTTAGATACCATGCATGCATCAATGATTGCATAATTTATCAGAAGGAGCACGCAGAAAAAACAAGTTGTTCGGTGTGCAATGCTTCTCGATACAAGAAGGCCGGGAAGAAATGTCCCCAGAAAGTTGTATGGTACTTACCGATCACTCCCCGTCTCCAGAGGTATTTTGTAGATCCCAAGGAAGCAAAGCTAATGCGCTGGCACGCGGAGAGGAAGAAGCCCGACGATGGAGATGATCCGAAGCTGAGACACGTGAAGGATGGAAGCTAGTGGAGAGCGTTGAACAACTTCTATCGGTATTTTGAATGTGATGCAAGGAACATCGTGCTCGGCGCGTGTACCGATGGCATGAATCCGTTTGGCAACCAGAACACCAACCATAGCACATGGCTCGTGTTTGTATGGATGTACAACCTCCCCCTTGGTTGTGCATGAAATCAAAGTACATTCACATGAGCATGCTTATTCAAGTGCCGAAACAACCAGGAAATAATATTAATTTGTATCTGGGGCTACTTCAAGAGGAGTTAGACACGTTATGGAAAACACCGGCCAAGACATGGGACGCCAGCAAAGGCGAGTATTTCAACATGAGAGCCGCGCTGATCACGACAGTGGAGGACTATCTCGGTTACGGATATGTGGCAGGCCAGGTGTGCCATGGATATTGCGGATGCACGCGGTGCATGGATGATACGACGTCTCAGCAGCTAACGTCAAGGAAAGATGGCGGGTCTGGGAAAATCGTGTACATGGGGCATCGAAGATGGCTTGAACAGGACGACTCGTGGAGAAACCGTGGAGATCTATTCAGTGGTCACGCTGAGCATCGAGGACCTCCACGTAAGCGGAGCGGTGCCGAAATCGATGAGCTGTTGAAAAACTGGAAGGAGTGCCCCGCACCGGGAAAGACGATGAGAAAGGCGCTGGACCCGCTGCTGAAGGTATGGAAGACAAGGTCTGTGTTCTGGGACTTGGAGTACTGGCACAAACTTGATACACCTCATTGCCTTGATCAAATGCATATCTGTAAGAATGTCCTTGAGAGCTTGCTCGCAACACTGATGAACATGCCGGATAAGACCAAGGATGGGCCGAAGGCAAGAAAAGACTTGCAAGATTTGAAAATCAGGGAAGATCTGCACATGCCACCCCGTAAAATGTCAGACGAGACAGAGACGGAGACAGAGGCACGGGAGAAGAAGGGCAAGAAAATAAAGAAAGAGGATTATTGCCCCCCTTCTTGCTTCACCTTAAGTCAGGCTGAGATCAATGGCTTCTTTAAGTGCCTTACTGGAGTCAAAGTTAGTTCCAGTTACTGTGGCAAGATAAGCAAATATCTAGACACGGACAAGAAAAGGTTTAGCGGGATGAAGTCTCATGACTGTCATGTGATGATGATGCAGATACTACCTGTTGCCCTTAGAGGGATAATGGACAAGCATGCCCGTGACACGCTTATTGGTCTCTGCAAATTTTTCGACGTCATCTCTCGAAAGTCGATCAGTGTGAAGCAGCTCCGAAGGCTACAGGAAGATATCGTTGTGATACTGAATGAGCTTGAGATGTACTTCCCGCCCGCGTTCTTTGACGTGATGGTGCATCTATGTGTCCATATTGTGGATGACATAATAGACCCGGGGCCGTCATTCCTGCACAACATGATGCCGTTTGAGAGGATGAATGGGATCATCAAAGGATTCGTTCGTAACATGTCCCGTCCGGATGGAAGCATCATCCAGGGCTATTTGACAAAAGAGTGCATCTCTTTCTGTGAGAATTTTCTACATGGCGCAGACCAGCCGCCTAGTGTTAGTATTGGTTTGCCCGTTAACAAGCACGATGGGAGGCTCGAAGGAGATGGTCACTGCAACGGTCGCAGGAAAGTGCACGTGGCATACTCAGATCGACGCAGCGACTTTGACAGAGCAAACTTGGTAGTGCTACAACACCTAGACGAGGTAGATCCTTTCGTGGCACTGCACAAAGAAATTATCGCAAAGAAGTATCGTGACCGGGGGGTATGCAGGACGAACGCCAAAGTTACTAGAGAGCACAACTCCACTTTCTTGCATTGGTTCAAAGAGCATATTATTGCTAATCCCCCGGAGGAGGGCTCTAAGGACAGATTGCTCATATACGCCTTAGCACATGGCCCCTCGCCCAACCTCGTAACCTATCAGGCATATGATATCAACGGATACACGTTCTACACGGAGGCCAAAGATATGGACAATGATGATCAGAACTCAGGGGTGACGATGGAATGCATGACCGGCAGCGACAACGGCGCAACTGAACGATTTTATGGAAGGGTCGAGGAGATCTGGGAGCTTGACTACTCTGGACTGCACAACACGATGATGTTCCGTGTCAGATGGGCAAAGAATGTCGAAAGAGAAAACCGGATTTTCACTACCATGAGTATACCCGACGCCAAGAGCGCTACCGTGAACGCTATCGCAAAAAACGAGCCATGGGTACACGCTAAGCACGTGACACAATGCTTCTTTATAACCGACCCATGCAATCCCAGTCGTGTTGTCTTGAGGAGAGGCAAAAGGAACATCATTGGAATGGATGGAGTCGCCAATGAGGAAGACTATGATCAGTACGGCAACCCAATGAGGGAAGATGGCGATGATGATGAAGTATACATCAAAAGAAGAATCAATACTACATTACCTAAGAAAAATCATACTCCATGGAAAAGGCAAAGTCACAATGAGGGGCTCAATTATTCTTCGACGAACAAGAAGGGAAAGAAGCTGACTCAAAAACGAAAACGTCAGCGCTGAGGAACCGTATGTTATCGGTCAAATGATATATATATATATATATATATATATATATATATATATATATATATATATATATATATATATATTCCTATTTTGTATACACACTTAGCCATTATTATGCATGGGTCCAATGATGTAATATATATGTTCCTATTTTGCATACATATTTAACCGTCAAATGATGCAATATATATCGCCCTCCCTTCGTTACTGCTCTCGGGAAATAAAAGTGGGAGAAAATAAAGGAAAAGAAAAAGGAAAACTGGCAGTAGTAGAAGCTACTGAAGGCACTAGCAGCTACTGAAGGTAGTAGTAGCGTGTTTCGTATAAACTGCTACAGCTACTGAAGGTAGTAGCAGCGCTCTTCGTATAAACCGCTGCAGCTACTGAAGGTAGTAGTAGCGCGTTTCGTACAAATCACTACAGCTACTGAAGGTAGTAGCAGCGCGTTTTGGCCTAACGCGCTGCTGCTATGTCCACTTAACCCAAAATTCTCACTATCCCTGCTTCATCCCGCCTCCCCCCCAAATCCCCACTCTCTCTTCCCCCGTCGCTCGCCCCCGACCCCGGCACCGGCGCTCGACCCTGACCCCGCCCTCGCCCCCGACCCCGACCCCGGCCCTCGCCCCCGACCCGGCCCTCGCCCCCGACCCCGGCGCCGGCGCTCGCCCCCGACCCAAAACAAAGCAAGAAGGATGGATTCTACATCGTCCATCTCATGATTCAGTTCAACACGGATCACCAAAAGCTTCGCATGAGAAGCAGAAATGATGATCATATCCACAAGTGGCTAGAATCTCATGGAGAAGCGGATTATAAACTGAGAGATGACTTCTTTCGCATCCAAAGCGACATTGCGACGATCATCATGAAAGAAGTCGTCGATGAGAAGGGGATGTTCCACCACGGCCCTATATCGCGAGCTGACGTCCGAACTCGCATAGGCATGCAGCGTCTAGACCTCACGCCGTTCAAGAAGCTAGGTTCATCCTCGATGATATGGAAGGATGGAACTTCTAGTGATTTATGATGCCGATGATGATGATATGTGTCGGTTGAACTTCTATACTTTTTGTAGCGATGAAACTTTGTGATGTCCATGGTCCCTACCGAACTTGCGTAACGCTACTTTGTTAGTTTGCGTACGATGACCTGCGTACCTCTAGTTAATTAATTTGCGTACTGTATGTTGCATCTAGTTGCTAACCCTTTCTTTTTCGGTGTTGCTCTAGTATATTTTGTTGCATATATATGATTGTACATCCTCTTCATGAACATGCATCTCTAACAGGTACCTAGTTTCTTGATGGCGAGATGGAATTGCTATGTCGTGTACAAAGGGAAGGTTCCGGGGGTGTACAACGAGTGGCATGAGTGTCAGGCGCAAGTGAATGGGTTCACGAGCGCCAGCCATAAAGGCTTCAAAAGCAAACAAGAAGGAGAAACTAGTTACTTGAGGTTCACGCTAGCGCGAGAGAGGACTCGTAACCGCCACCTCATGTACTCATAGTTCCGCTCTCACTCATAGTGATAGCTCTTCTTGTGTATACCTTTGTTTAGATGGATGACGTTGTTTTAGTTGCAAGTATTCGAGACTTGCATGTATCGCTATTTTCGAGATGATGACAAGATACCACTTTGTGTTGGATGATGATTATGATGAGACTATTTGTATGTATATGCTATGATTACATTTGTGGTCTCGCAGGCATTTGTATGTGTATCATGATGACATTTCTATGTGCTAAAGATTCTTCTATAAAGCCTGTTCAAATACAAAACAAACATGCAGAAAAAAAACAAAAAATACTTAAATTAGCAGTAGCGAGTGTATAAAAGTTAGCAGCAGCGCCGCGATAGCAGCAGAGCGTCATGGCAAAGCGCGCTAGAGCTACTAGCAGTAGCGAGCTTCCACTTACCGCACTGCTGCTACACTTGTGTAGCAGTAGCGCCGGTGACCACGCGCTACTGCTATGTGTTAGCTGTAGCGCCTTATTAGTAGCGTCACGCCCCGCGTTACTGATACACCTAAAACCCGCGCTGCTGCTAGCCTTTTCCCTAGTAGTGTCATGCTTCCTCTCTGCGCTGGGAACGGCAATTTCGGATCACTGTCCACTGATGCTGGACATGAACATGGAGGTACACATATGAAAGCGCTTCAAGTTTGAATCATTCTGGGTTAAGGTGGAGGGCTTTATGGAAACGGTGCAAGTGGCATGGAACTCTGAGCCCGTGGCATCTAATGTATATCTTACACTGCACAACAAGCTCAAAGCAACGGCCATGTCTCTCCAGAAGTGGAGTGATCGGTGGATTGGTAATGTGAAACTGCAAATACTTATAGCACTGGAGGTGATTCACAGACTGGATGTTGCCATGGACACCAGACCCCTGTCGGCCGCGGAAGTGGAGCTTAGGAAGTGCTTGAAAAGGAAATTGTTGGGCTTATGTTCTCTTGAACGGACCATCGCTAGGCAGCGGTCTCGCATGCTGCAATTGCGTGAAGGAGATGGCAACACAAGATTGTTTCATCAACAAGCAAGTCATAGACAAAGAAGGAATACTATCCGGGTTGTATGACACAATGGAAACCTGTTCACAGGTCAAGAAGAAGTTGCGGATGCAGTGGATGACTATTTTGGACAAGCTTTTGGCTTCTGTGCTGCAAGGACACATGCGCTGAACCTCGCAGCTCTTCAGCTACCGCAATTTGATCTTGAGCATCTTGATGTGCCATTTACCGACGAGGAAGTTGAGAAGGTCCTAAAATCGATGCCACAAGACAAAGCACCAGGTCCAGACGGGTTCACGGGGCGTTTCTATGCCACGTGTTGACATATCATTCGGGAGGATTTCATGGCAGCTATGTCATGCTTCTATAATGGAGATGTGAGAGGAATGGCCATAATCAACAAATCGCTTGTTTCTCTCCTGCCCAAGAAGGATGGGGCGTTGGATGTGGGAGACTTTCGGCCTATTAATCTTGTGCACGGAGCTATTAAGATCTTCGAGAAGGTTCTAGCCTCCAGGCTTGTGGTGGAGCTGCCAAAATTTGTTGGAAACCATCAAAGTGCTTTTGTCAAAGGAAGATCGTTGCATGACAACTTCATGTTAGTCCAGAGCATGGCTCGTCGTTTGCATGCTTTGAAGAACCCCGTTGTCCTTTTGAAGCTCGACATTTCAAAAGCGTTTGACTCGGTTCAATGGCATTTTCTCTTGGAAGTTTTGGAGCGGTTTGGGTTCGGTTCGAGGTGGAGATCTTGGGTGTGTGGGATATTGGCCACGTACACCACCAGGATAATGTTGAATGGCGATCCGGGCCGCACAATCTTCAACTGCAAGGGGCTGCGCCAGGGAGACCCTATCTCACCGATGCTATTCATCCTCATCATGGAGCCATTGCAAAGACTATTTGAGTGGGCAGCCAGTAGGTTTTTTTGCAGTCGTTGGGGACAACGGGTATGAAGAATAGGCTCTCGCTCTTTGCGGATGACGTAGTCCTGTTTACCAAGCCAGAACCAATGGATCTTGCAATCTGCAAATGCATCTTTGATATCTTTGGTGAGGCGTCGGGATTGCGCATAAACATGAGGAAGTCAGTTGCTCTTCCGATACGGTGTTCGGAACAATGCATAGCTATGGTGAGTGAGGAGCTTGGCTGTCCAGTGGGAGCATTCCCGGTGCGTTACCTTGGACTGCCTTTGTCCATAAGAAAGCAATCATCAACACAATTACAATATCTGGTGGATCAGATGGCGAACCAGCTGCCAAAGTGGAAGGCTTCCCTCATGCCTAAAAGTGGCAGGCTTACATTGGTGCAATCTATTCTATGTGTGATGCCCATACATGCGATGATGGCATTGGATCTTCCAATCAAAACGGTGACAACCATGAATAAGGTGTGTCGAGGCTTCTTGTGGTGTGGAAAAGGGGAAGCAAATGGTGGAAATTGTGCAGTTACTTGGGATGCGGTGTGTGCCCCTAAATGGGCAGGAGGCCTGGGGCTGCCCAACCTGAGATGGATGAATGTGGCAATGCAAGCTAGATGGCCTTATCTGCAAAGGACGGACAGGGATAGGCCATGGAGTGAGTTCCAAATAAAAGTGTCTAATGACTCGATGCAAATCTTTCAAGCGGCAACAAAGTGCACGCCGCATGATGGTGTGGACACGCTTTTCTAGGAGGATAGATGGCTTGATGGACGGAGGATTCAGGAAGTAGCACCGACCATCTACAGCTTGGTTCCGAGCCGTGTTAGGAGGACGAGCCGGCTCGGGGAGGTGGTGTCAAATGGCTCTTGGGCTTACTGCATTAACCCTGAGCTGGACTCACATGCACTGCAAGAGTATTTGGAGCTCTGGCAAAGAGTGCAGCCATGGGAACCCATAGAGTCTGGCCCGGATGTTTTCACTTGGTCCTGGGAAGCAAGTGGGCAATACTCGGTGCGATCAGCGTACGCTGCCAAGTTTTGGGGCCGGGAGGTGATCCCGACTGCGGAGTTAACGTGGAAATCACGAGCTCCGTCGCAATGCAAGTTCTTTACGTGGCTGGCTTTGCGCAACAGATGTTGGACGTCTGACAGGCTTGCTAGAAGAGGGTTGCCGCATCAGGACAAGTGCCCATTTTGTGACCAAGAGGAGGAGACAATAGACCATGTGCTGCTAGCATGTGTCTTTGCCATGACAATGTGGGCGGCGGTCTGCACGACGTTGGTGAAGCCTGAGTGGATGCCAACCCCGCAGGATTCACTACAATCTTGGCTATGTACGAAGCAACGGATGAATACGATGGCCACAAAAGATCTCCATGCTATCTTACTACTAGCATTGTGGGAGTTGTGGAAGCATCGGAACGCTGTGGTGTTTGATGGCGAGTTGCCATCGCTCTACCAGCTCATGCGTAGAATAGAGGCGGAAGGAAGGACTTGGGCGCGTTCGGGACTTATGAAAGGAAATGTTGACTGATAACCCACAAGTATAGGGGATCGCAATAGTTTTCGAGGGTAGAGTATTCAACCCAAATTTATTGATTCGACACAAGGGGAGCCAAAGAATATTCTCAAGTATTAGCAGCTGAGTTTTCAATTCAACCACACCTGGAAACTTAGTATCTGCAGCAAAGTGTTTAGTAGCAAAGTAATATGATAGTGGTGGTAACGGTAACAAAAGTAAATACAGCAAAAGTAATGTTTTTGGTATTTTTGTAGTGATTGTAACAGTAACAACGGAAAATTAAATAAGCGAGAACCAGTATATGGAAAACTCGTAGGCACCGGATCAATGATGGATAATTATGCCGGATGTGGTTCATCATGTAACAGTCATAACATAGGGTGACACAGAACTAGCTCCAGTTCATCAATGTAATGTAGGCATGTATTCCGTAAATAGTCATACGTGCTTATGGAAAAGAACTTGCATGACATCTTTTGTCCTACCCTCCCGTGGCAGCGGTGTCCTATTGGAAACTAAGGGATATTAAGGCCTCCTTTTAATAGAGAACTAGAACAAAGCATTAGCACATAGTGAATACATGAACTCCTCAAACTATGGTCATCACCGGGAGTGGTCCCGATTATTGTCACTTCGGGGTTGCCGGATCATAACACATAGTAGGTGACTATAGACTTGCAAGATAGGATCCAGAACACACATATATTCATGAAAACATAATAGGTTCAGATCTGAAATCATGGCACTCGGGCCCTAGTGACAAGCATTAAGCATAGCAAAGTCATAGCAACATCAATCTCAGAACATAATGGATACTAGGGATCAAACCCTAACAAAACTAACTCGATTACATGATAAATCTCATCCAACCCATCACCGTCTAGCAAGCCTACGATGCACTTACTCACGCACGGCGGTGAGCATCATGAAATTGGTGATGGAGGATGGTTGATGATGACGACGGCGACGAATTCCGCTCTCCGGAGCCCCGAACGGACTCTAGATCAGCCCTCCCGAGAGAGATTAGGGCTTGGCGGCGGCTCCGTATCGTAAAACGCGATGAAACTTTCTCTCTGATTTTTTCTCCCCGAAAGCCAATATATGGAGTTGGAGTTGGCGTCGGAGGGCATCCAGGGGGCCCACGAGGTAGGGGGCGCGCCTAGGGGGGAGGGGCGCGCCCCCCACCCTCGTGGACAGGGTGTGGGCCCCCTGGTCTTCATCTTTGGCGAGGATTTTTTATTATTTATTATAAGATATTCCGTGGAGTTTCAGGTCATTCCGAGAACTTTTGTTTTCTGCACATAAAACAACATCATGGCAATTCTACTGAAAATAGCGTCAGTCCAGGTTAGTTCCATTCAAATCATACAAGTTAGAGTCCAAAACAAGGGCAAAAGTGTTTGGAAAAGTAGATACGACGGAGACGTATCAACTGCCCCAAGCTTAAACCCTTGCTTGTCCTCAAGCAATTCAGTTGACAAACTGAAAGAGAAAAAGAAAAACTTTTACAAACTCTATTTGCTCTTGTTGTTGTAAACATGAAAAGCCAGCATTCAAGTTTCAACAATTATTATGAACTAACCATACTCACAATAACACGTAGGTCTCACAATTACTCATATCAATAGCATAATCCGCTAGCGAGCCATAATAACAAAACTCGGATGACAACACTTTCTCAAAATAATCATAACATGATATAACAAAATGGTATCTCGCTAGCCCTTTCTGAGACTGCAAAACATAAATGCAGAGCACCTTTAAAGATCAAGGACTGACTAAACATTGTAATTCATGGTAAAAGAGATCCAGTCAAGTCATACCCAAAATAAACCAATTATAATGAATGCAAACGACAACGTGCTCTCCAGTGGGTGCTTTTTAATAAGAAGGGTGATGACTCAATATAAAAGTAAATAGATAGGCCCTTCGCATAGGGAAGCAGGGATTTATAGAGGTGCCAGAGCTCGATTTTGAAATAGAGATAAATTATATTTTGAGCGGCATACTTTCACTGTCAACGCAACAACTATGAGATGGATGTATCTTCCATACTACATGCATTATAGGCAGTTCCCAAACAGAATGGTAAAGGTTTATACTCCCCCTCCTCCACAAGCATCAATCCATGGCTTGCTCGAAACAACGAGTGCCTCCAACATTCAACGGGTCCCAGGGGGAGCTTTGTTTAATTATTTTGATTTGCTTTGATCTTTTTGGATCATGGGACTGGGCATCCCGGTTACCGGCCCTTTCTCGTGAATGAGGAGCGGAGTCCACTCCTCTTGAGAATAACCCACCTAGCATGGAAGATATAGGCAGCCCTAGTTGCACATGAGCTGCTCGAGCATACAAAACAGAATTTCATTTGAAGGTTTGGAGTTTGGCACATACAAATTTACTTGGAACGGCAGGTAGATACCGCATATAGGAAGGTATAGTGGACTCATATGGAACAACTTGGGGTTTAAGGAGTTTGGATGCACAAGCAGTATTCCCGCTTAGTGCAGGTGAAGGCTAGCAAAAGACTGGGAAGCGACCAACTGAGAGAGCGACAACAGTCGTAAACATGCATTAAAATTAATTTACACCGAATACAAGCATGAGTAGGATATAATCCACCATGAACATAAATATCATGAAGGCTATGTTGATTTGATTCAACTACATGCGTGAACATGTGCCAAGTCGAGTCACTCAATTCATTCAAAGGAGGATACCATCCCATCATACCATATCATAATCATTCTAATAGCATGTTGGCATGCAAGGTAAACCATTATAACTCATAGCTAATCAAGCATGGCACAAGCAACTATAATCTCTAAATGTCATTGCAAATATTTTTACTTCATAATAGCTGAATCAGGAACGATGAATCATCATATTTACAAAAACAAGAGAGGTCGAGTTCATACCAGCTTTTCTCATCCCAATAAGTCCATCATATATCATCATTATTGCCTTTCACTTGCACGACCGAACGGTGTGTATAATAATAAGAGTGCACGTGCATTGGACTAAGCTGGAATCTGCAAGCATTCAACTCAAGAGAGAAGACAAGTAATATGGGCTCTAAGTTAGATAAACAATAATGCATATAAGAGCCACTAATCATTTTCAATATAGTCTTCTCGACCCCCAAAGAAAGGAAAAGAAATAAAAAAACTATTTACACGAGAAAGCTCCCAACAAGCAAAAGAAGAACGGGAAATATTTTTGGGTTTTCTTTTTAATTCTACTACAAGCAAGGAAAGTAGACTAACTAATTTTTTTGTTTTTTCTTAAGGTTTATCAAACACACAAGAAGAAAGCAGGAAAAAGAAAATAAACTAGCATGGATATTACAGTGAAAGAGTATGAGCATTGACATCTAGCAATGAGTGCGTGTGAACATGAATGTAATGTCGGTGGGAAATACGTACTCCCCCAAGCTTAGGATTTTAGCATAAGTTGGTCTATTGCCAGGGATGGCCTGGCTGATACCCATAAGTGAACCTGGGGTCATACTGTGACGAAGAAGGCTCCGGCTGCCACTGGCTGGCAGCCTCCTCTGGATCCCAAGAATAAACAGATAGTCGTGGAGGCTCATCTTGTGGTTCCGGTTCCAGGGCGGGTGCAGGATTTTGATAGGCTTGAATGGCTGCCCACGGAACGATGTGAGGACTTGCAGACAAGTTAAACAAAGAGGGAGCAGGCAAAGTAATAATCTCAGGGTGATGTTTATCAAAGTACAATTTATATTTGAGTTCCCCTTCACGACTCTTAATAAGAAAATCATGCGCTAGCATACTCCTATAATCTAAATAAGCACGAGGCGGCGATGTTTCCTCTTCCTCCTCATGCCTAATAGGTATTTCAAAATATTCAGCTAGGCGTGAGGCATAAATACCTCCAAAGATGGGGCCTTTAGTACGGTTCAGATTTAACCGCCTAGCAACAATTCCACCCATACTAACAGAGTTACTTTGATATAAACCATGGAACAAAATGATAACATCAGGAATACTAAGGTTTCCACAGTTTCCGCGACCTATCAGGCAACGACTAGCAAATAAGGCAAAGTATCGTAAAACAGGAAAATGTATGCTAGTGATTCTTGCATCAGAAACCTTCCTGGTTTCTCCCACCGTGATAGTGTTAATAAAAGCTTCCACTTCATTACGGTGTGGTTCATCTAAGGTGCCCTCAAAGGGTATTTTGCAAACCTCGCAAAATTCAGCTAATGGCATCTCTTTAACAACGTCATATAAATGAAACTCTACTGTTGGAGGTGATTTCTTAGGGAAAAAGTAGAAGTTCTGCACAAAAGTATTTGTGAGTAAGAGATACTGATGACGTTGGTCGTGGAGGAAGTTGGTGAGGCCGGCATTCTCAATTAATAGATAGAAATCCTCATAAATCCCGGCTCTCCTCAAGAAGTCATCGGAAGGCCATTCACACGGCCGAACCTCCGCGATACGAGGCAAATTAAATTTGGGCTTCTGTTCTTCTTCCTTTTGTTTCTCCTTAGAGCTTCGGCTCGACGAGCCCCTCAAAAGTCTCTTCATTATTTCTAAAACAATCTGAAATTTTTAGTGACTTCAAGTAAAAGTGAACCAACTTCAATAAAATTGATAGCAACAACTCCCACAAGTGCCTAGGGCCTTTATCAAGCATTATAACTACTTAGAACCATATAAATTTGACATGCAAGCTCAAGAACATGGTCACCTATGAAGCACAAATTTGCAATGAATAAAGCACTAGAACAAAAACTAATTGGACCAATGGAGGAGTCACATACCAAGGAACAATCTCTCCAAGCAGTTTTGCGAGAGGTGCTTTGAGCAAGGAGATCTAAAATCACAGCAACGGGGCTGGAACTCGTGCTTGAGTTGGTTTTTCGGGTTTGTGTGAGACAGATGAAGAAGATGGGTGCAGGGATAAGTGGAGGAGGGCCACCATGGGTCCATGAGGTAGGGGGGCGCGCCCAGGGGGGTAGGGCGCGCCCTCCACCCTCGTGGCCAGGTGGCAGCTCCCCCTGCGGTGATTTTTGCATAGTAAATTCTTAAATATTCCCGAAAAAATCATAAAAAATTGGCATGGCATTCTGAGGACTTTTATTTTCAGGATATTTTTATATTGAGTGGATAAGTCAGGAGACAGATAGAAAAATACTATTTTACTTTATTTCTACCAAATAACAGAAAATATAAAGAGGGTACAGAAGGTTGTGCTTCTAGTTTCATCCATCCCATGCTCATCAAAAACAATCCACTAACAAGGTTGATCAAGTCTTGTTAACAAACTCATTCCGATAATCATGGAACCAGAGAAATTTCGAGTAGCACTAAGTTACCTCAACGGGGATATGAAAATCCCCAATAATAAGTATATCATATTTCTTCTTGACAGTAGGGAGAGGAAATTCAAAACCTCCAAATATAATCGATGGAATTTTTCCAATAGAGTTGATACTATAAACTTGAGGTTGTTTCCTCGGAAAGTGTACCGTATGCTCATTACCATTAACATGAAAAGTGACATTGCCTTTGTTGCAATCAATAACAGCCCCTGCAGTATTAAGGAAAGGTCTTCCAAGAATAATAGGCATACTATCATCCTCGGGAATATCAAGAATAACAAAGTCCGTTAGAATAGTAACGTTTGCAACCACAACAGGCACATCCTCACAAATACTGACAGGTATAGAAGTTGATTTATCAGCCATTTGCAAAGATATTTCAGTAGGTGTCAACTTATTCAAGTCAAGTCTACGATATAAAGAGAGAGGCATAATACTAACACCGGCTCCAAGATCACATAAAGCAGTTTTAACATAATTTCTCTTAATGGAGCATGGTATAGTAGGTATTACGGGATCTCCAAGTTTCTTTGGTACTCCACGCTTAAAAGTGTAATTAGCAAGCATGGTGGAAATTTCAGCTTCAGGTATCTTTCTTTTATTAGTAATAATATCCTTCATATACTTAGAATAAGGATTTGTTTTGAGCACATCAGTTAATCGCATACGCAAAAAGATAGGTCTAATCATTTCAGCAAAGCGCTCAAAATCCTCATCATCCTTTTTCTTGGATGGTTTGGGAGGAAAAGGCATGGGTTTCTGAACCCATGGTTCTCTTTCTTTACCATGATTCCTAGCAACGAAGTCTCTTTTATCATAACGTTGATTCTTTGATTGTGGGTTATCAAGATCAACAACAGGTTCAACTTCTACATCATTATCATTACTAGGTTGAGCATCATCATGAACATCATCATTAACGTTTTTACTAGGTTCATGATCATTACCAGATTGTGTTTCAGCATCAGACATAGAGATATCATTTGGATTATCAGGTGGTTCAGCAATAGGTTCACTAGAAGTTTGCACAGTTCTATCATTTTTCTTTTTCTTCTTTCTAGAAGAAATAGGTACATCAATATTATTTCTCTGAGAATCTTGCTCGATTCTCTTAGGGTGGCCTTCAGGATACAAAGGTTCCTAAGTCATTCTACCAGTTCTAGTAGCCACTCTAACAGCATAATCATTTTTCTTACTATTCATTTCATTAAGCACTTCTTTCTGAGCTTTAAGTACTTGTTCTACTTGAGTGGTAACCATAGAAGCATGTTTGCTAACAAGTTTAAGTTCACCTCTAATATTAGCCATATAATCACTCAAGCGTTTAATCATAAAGGTATCCTGTTTTAATTGTCTACCAAAATAAGCATTAAAGTCATCTTGCTTAAACATAAAGTCATCAAACTCATCCAAGCACTGACTAGCAATTTTAGTAGGAGGGACTTCAGTTTTATCATACCTGTAGAGAGAATTTACCTTTACTACCTGTGTCGGGATGTCGGGAGGTTCTTCATTAAATAAGTAATTGAGATCATATACTTCTTCAACAGGCGGTAAATTAAGGCCATGTATTTCTTCAATAGGAGGTAAATTCTTAACATCTTCAGCTTTAATACCTTTTTCTTTCATAGATTTCTTTGCCTCTTGCATATCTTCGGGACTGAGAAATAGGACACCTCTCTTCTTCGGAGTTGGTTTAGGAATAGGCTCAGTAATTGGCTCAGGAGTTGGCTCAGGAGGTGCCCAATTATTTTCATTTGTCAACATATTATTCAATAGAATTTCAACTTCATCCGGTGTTCTTTCCCTGAAAAGAGAACCAGCACAACTATCCAGGTAATCTCTGGAAGCATCAGTTAGTCCATTATAAAAGATATCAGGTATTTCAGGTTTCTTAAGAGGATGATCAGGCAAAGCATTAAGTAACTTGAGAAGCCTCCCCCAAGCTTGTGGGAGACTCTCCTCTTCAATTTGCACAAAATTATATATATCCCTCAAAGCAGCTTGTTTCTTATGAGCAGGGAAATATTTAGCAGAGAAGTAATAAACCATATCCTGGGGACTTTGCACACAACCAGGATCAAGAGAATTAAACCATATCTTAGCATCACCCTTTAATGAGAACGGAAATATTTTGAGTAAATAAAGGTAGCGCGATCTCTCATTATTAGTAAACAGGGCAGCTATATCATCTAACTTACGAAGATGTGCCACAACAGTTTCAGATTCATAGCCATAAAAAGGATCAGATTCAACCAAAGTAATTATATCTGGATCAACAGAAAAATCATAATAATCCTGATCAGGAACACAGATAGGTGAAGTAGCAAAAGCAGGGTCGGGTCTCATCCTACCTCTAAAAGATTCTTTACTCCATTTAACTAGCAACCTATTACGTTCAAGACTATCCTGGCAAGCAAGAATAGCTTCAGTAGATTCAGCATTAAAAAGGTAACCCTCAGGAATAGCAGGCCTATTTTCATCATCACTAACATCATCGTGTTCAGTTTCAATAATTTCTCTTTCTCTAGACTTAGAAATTTGTTCATCTAGAAATTCACCAAGAGGCACAGTAGTATCAAGCATAGAAGTAGTTTCATCATAAGTATCATGCATAGCAGAAGTGGCATCATCAATAACATGCGACATATTGGAACGAATAGCAGAAGCAGGTTTAGGTGTCGCTAGCTTGTTTATAACAGAAGGTGAATCAAGTGCAGAGCTAGATGGCAGTTCCTTACCTCCCCTCGTAGTTGAGGGATAAATAGTTGTCTTAGCGTCTTTCAAGTTCTTCATAGTGTCCAGCAGATATAAATCCCAAGTGACTCAAAGAATAGAGCTATGCTCCCCGGCAACGGCGCCAGAAAAAGGTCTTGATAACCCACAAGTATAGGGGATCGCAACAGTTTTCGAGGGTAGAGTATTCAACCCAAATTTATTGATTCGACACAAGGGGAGCCAAAGAATATTCTCAAGTATTAGCAGCTGAGTTGTCAATTCAACCATACCTGGAAACTTAGTATCTGCAGCAAAGTGTTTAGTAGCAAAGTAATATGATAGTGGTGGTACCGGTAACAAAAGTAAATACAGCAAAAGTAATGTTTTTGGTATTTTTGTAGTGATTGTAACAGTAACAACGGAAAAGTAAATAAGCGAGAACCAGTATATGGAAAACTCGTAGGCACCGGATCAATGATGGATAATTATGCCGGATGTGGTTCATCATGTAACAGTCATAACATAGGGTGACACGGAAGTAGCTCCAGTTCATCAATGTAATGTAGGCATGTATTCCGTAAATAGTCATACGTGCTTATGGAAAAGAACTTGCATGACATCTTTTGTCCTACCCTCCCGTGGCAGCGGGGTCCTATTGGAAACTAAGGGATATTAAGGCCTCCTTTTAATAGAGAACCAGAACAAAGCATTAACACATAGTGAATACATGAACTCCTCAAACTATGGTCATCACCGGGAGTGGTCCCGATTATTGTCACTTCGGGGTTGCCGGATCATAACACATAGTAGGTGACTATAGACTTGCAAGATAGGATCAAGAACACACATATATTCATGAAAACATCATAGGTTCAGATCTGAAATCATGGCACTCGGGCCCTAGTGACAAGCATTAAGCATAGCAAAGTCATAGCAACATCAATCTCAGAACATAATGGATACTAGGGATCAAACCCTAACAAAACTAACTCGATTACATGATAAATCTCATCCAACCCATCACCGTCCAGCAAGCCTACGATGCACTTACTCACGCACGGCGGTGAGCATCATGAAATTGGTGATGGAGGATGGTTGATGATGAGGACGGCGACGAATTCCCCTCTCCGGAGCCCCGAACGGACTTCAGACCAGCCCTCCCGAGAGAGATTAGGGCTTGGCGGCGGCTCCATATCGTAAAACGTGATGAAACTTTCTCTCTGATTTTTTTCTCCCCGAAAGCCAATATATGGAGTTGGAGTTGGTGACGGAGGGCATCCAGGGGGCCCACGAGGTAGAGGGGCGCGTCTAGGGGGAGGGGCGCGCCCCCCACCCTCGTGGACAGGGTGTGGGCCCCCTGGTCTTCATCTTTGGCGAGGATTTTTTATTATTTATTATAAGATATTCCGTGGAGTTTCAGGTCATTCCGAGAACTTTTGTTTTCTGCACATAAAACAACATCATGGCAATTCTGCTGAAAACAGCGTCAGTCCGGATTAGTTTCATTCAAATCATACAAGTTAGAGTCCAAAACAAGGGCAAAAGTGTTTGGAAAAGTAGATACGACGGAGACGTATCATTGACTTCGTGTTTGCGGGTTTAGCGAGGTGGATTAGTGGGGAGTAGTAGTTTTATGTGTACTAGGTGTACTAGGTGGAGTGTTGTGTACATATGTGTGAGTAATCACCATACTTGTAATTTACTGGTGGAGGCTTTCTATGCCTTTGCTTCTTTAATATATCATATGCACACTCGTGCATATTCGAGAAAAAAATTACTCAACATGAAGGGTTGCTCGCTGTCAAAACAACGAAAGGCGGCTAGGGTTTCTGCCTCTCGTCGGCGGCGCCACCGATCTCCCACATCTCTTGCGGCCTTAGGGCCATGGGTGGACGATGGATCCTGGCCCTTGCCGGCAGGAGGGCTCCGTTTTCAGGTGCTTATTTAAGTTTTGTTAGAATTTGTGTCCTGCTTAAGATGACGAGACGAGACGACAGCGGCTTCTTGAAGATGGAATAAGATTCTTTCCGTCTAGCCCCCGTCATGATGGTGTGCCTAGCATCGTTGAAGGGCGTGTGGAGGTGAGTCTCCAGCGAATCTCGTGGGATTCGGTCAGTGGTTGTCTTTGGTGGATCCGCTTGAATCTGGTCTTTGTTCGTCTTTGTTCATGTGTCTGTGTCTTCAGGTTGGATCTGATCTAAACTTCTCTTCATCGACGTTGGTTGCTGTTCCGGTGCGTTGGTCTTATAGGGCCTTAGCATGACGACTTCCCAACTGTCCACTACAACAAGTTGTGCCCGGCTCCAACGAGGGAGGGGCGATGACGGCGGTGCGTCTTCGGCCCGTTTCAGTGCTTGTAGTTTTGGCTAGGTGGTCTATGAATCTGGATGTAATTTTTATTATTTCTGATGTTTGTTGTACTTCCATGATTAAAGATGAATAGATCGACAGTTTTCCGCAAAAAAAAAAAATCCTTCTTATTTACTAGGGCAAAGCTCTCACCACCGTTAAAATAAAAGAACGTACACAACACTGAAAATGTAGTAACTATGAGAATGTAGTAACTATGTCTTACAAAACGAATACGAGCCACACGCCATTGAAGAACTCAATCAACAATGTACTGAATAAAGAATGATGAAATTTATAAATTAAACCGGCCACGCACAGACACACGTACAGCTCTCCAAAGCATGCAAACACACGTCAAGCAGCAACCATGCAACCAAACAAACCCACCCTGCATGCTGTGGTGGGCCAGCGAAGGAAGAAACCAGTTTTTTTTATTTTTCTCAGTTTTACTGCGTTCGTATTCTTATGGCCATGGCCCACTGCGGCCCCACCATGTTCTGATCTTATTGTCACGACTGTGCCCCACGATAGCCCCAGAACGCTCTTGACCTGCTGCGGAACTGATGAGTGCATGCGACATTTCTTTTTCTGAGCTATATTAGCTAGCTACTTAATAGTAGTACTAATACATATCATTCCTTTCTTTTTGGAGAAATACTGACGCAATTTCAAGCGGCATCAAAATACGAAGGGAAAACAGCCCGCGTCTGTTAAGATTCATTTCCCCTAGTACGCAAGCGTGTGAACTTCTTTCTTACGTGAAAAAAATAAAGTAGTGCGCACATGTGCCATAGGTCCTAGCATGGCTCGACTCGATTACGAAAGACGATGCCCATGCAACGCGTGGCGTGGTCGGCGGTGGAGAAGGAGCGCGCGTGTATGTGTCCTCTGCTCAAGCTCTTCATGGTGTATGGAATAACCCACTTTATGTGTTGGTGTTACGCACCCTCCACTGGCATGGTGTGGCTAAACTTTCCACACACCCATGTTATGCATGAATGAGCCATATGGGCCTCTAGGATTTTTCCAAGGAAATATTGGATAAAATGAATGGGCTGAACCTGCTGAAAATAATCCATGAGGTTTAGGCGACCTCTTATGCCTTAAAGATATTGCTCATTCTACCACATTGCTTCGTTAAAAGTCGCCCACCATAAACCTAGGGCCAACACCAAGAGGTTTAATCTGCCTCAAAAGATCCCCCAGAACATACTTTGGTCCGCCTAAGGTTTCTCGTACATGAAGCTGAGCCTTCATATTGTGCCATCTCTGTTGCAAATATACATGTGAATAAAATGTTCCTCATACTTATTTAACTCCAAAGAGTACTGCCCATCCCACACCAAACCTTCACCTTTGCCTTGTACAAAATCAGTAAAGACATTTTTCATACGCAACCGATAATGCAAACTCTCAACATAAATCTTTATTTTCTCTAGTTTTAGAAAGAAGATAACATTTGGCCGGTGCGCCTTGGAGAGACACACAAGTTCTTGAACTATTCGAGGTTGACTCAACCTCGACAGTTCCAACTAATCAAATCGATTGATGTATATGGAACTTGGTAAAACTTGGTAAACAATGACACTTTAAGCCGTGTTCATACAAATCCAAAATGTTTATAGATAACACCGGTTTTTATCTAGTTTCTTCGGCATTCATCATTTCCCAACGTGTATCATGGTGTTTCTATGCGCTTTCGATTGGTTGCCGATGTGCTTTATAATACTAGATGATACCCAACACATTGTTTCAGGAAAGTTTTGCAATATGTTTCAGCAAGATTTGGATATGTGGACATGAATATTTAGTGTAATAACTAATATGAAAACTAAAAATGCATACGATGTACTTTGTTTGATTTATTATATATTACAAAATATTAATTAAATATAAGCATAATAGAATGGAAATTATCATGCATGTTTGCATGTTGGGTCGGACTTTATTCTATGCATGAGTGCACATTGAAGGTGACATATGGTTTCTAAAACCGCTTTTATTATGGTTTAGAGGGGATCATGTGTAATGTTTCGTTGGGAGTACAAGTTTGTTATTACCGTCTGTTCTTATCAATCTTAATTAGGTTTCCTCGTGTTCTAAAGAGCATTCTTGTGTCTCATAGAGTCTCACCATGTTTTAGAATTCGGATTTCAAAGCCTGTCGAAATATATCCAATAGTAGTCTTGTTTAATGGTCCTCGCCGCAAGGAACATAAACATGCAAACAGATTGTAAACCGGACTTAGGGTTCAAAAGATAAAATCGATCCAAATTTTACAATCATATGAAAAAGCATGGGTGGGCGCGCATAGCACTGTTGCATCAACTTTTGGGGATGAGGAGAGAGGTTTCAACAAAAGGGTAAAATGGTAAGAGTGATTCTGCAAAAAGTGACCGCTTGACGTGAGTTCCATGTGGCTCTCCGGAACATGGTGATGGTGGGATTGGGGATCAAAACCGCACCATCTATTTTGTCCTGGCGTGGAAAACAACATGGCAACACAAAGCCGCATCGGTCCCCGCGCGCGGTTCTCCGTGAAAAACAGGCATTCGTCCATAGCAGAATGGAAGCTACAAACAGCTGCTACACAAATTTGAAGAGATGATATGCGTACGACGAATCGTCACATCATAAGCAGAAATCAGTACTGCATCCGTTCTACAGTTCAAATTAAGCAAAGACAAGATGCATGCAAGAAGCATTCGTTCATCGCAGAGCAAAAGCAAGCGAAACTGTTGCCCCACACAGATCCAAATGGATCACATCATCAGCAGAACGCAAAACTTGATCCATTTCCATTCAGATCATACCGATCGATCGATCACATAGCATCAGTGGTTCATCTTAACCAGAGGACTCGCAAACACCCAATTAATTGTTCTCCGCGACCACGCAAACACGTACGAGCGGACAGAAACGATAGCTGCTGCTACTACTACCACTAGTACTCAAAACCCACCGGCTTCTTCGACCGGACTGCACGCAGAAACGAACCTCGAACGGCGACAGGCACGAAACGGAACGAGACGACGAGCGCTCTACTCTACTGCGACTGGACGGACCACGGTCTCTCGCGGGGTCGGCGCGCGACTCAGAGGATGATGTAGAGGCCGAGCATGGCCGTGGCGACGAAGAAGAAGGCCGCCTTGGACGGCGCCGTGGGCGCGGCGGAGTGCGGCGCCTGGGGCGGCGGGGCGGTGGCGGCGGCGGCGGGCGCGAGCGTGGAGGTGGCCGCCTGGGCGGGCGCGGCCTTGGCGCGGGGGGCGGCGCCGTCGTGGTCCTGGGACGGCGGCGGGGACGACGGCTTCTCGCTCGACGGCGGTGGCGGCGGTGGTGCGTCGTCTGCGAGAACCCGATCCGGTGCACATGTTAGTAACTAAACAAGGCTGATCAACATATGGACATGGATAAACATAGCGAGATGCAGGCGAGAGGGAGAGAGAGAGGGAGAGGGAGAGGTTCTTACGCGCTGGCTGCTTGCGGCGAGGTGCGGCGGACGGTGGAGGCGGGGGCGGGGGGCTGCTGACGACGGCGGCCGGGGGAGCGGGTCCTGCATCCAAAATCCACAGTAATTAACAGCAGCAGCCAAAGTTAATCACCAGCCGATTCATCCGTATATTTCATCAAAAGTAAACAAAACTGGCAAAAAAGTAGGAGGAGGTGACGACGTACGTGCGCAACAAGAAAAGAAACAGTGGCAGGCGAGAGAGAAACAAACATCAGGGAAACGGTGGCAGGCGGCGACAGATGGCCACAGACCGGTTCTGCCAAAGCTGCGAGACGGCCAGCTATCTGCTGCCGCTGCTCTGCCAAGAGGCGATCCATTTGGTTTGACCCGACCTCTTTTCACGAGAGAGGAAGGCCACGCAAACCGCACGCGAAAAAGTAGTTCCGCCAGAGGATCAACATGGAAATGTTTCGCAAAAGCGGCAGAGGCGACGCACTGCGGTGCCAAAAGCACGGCCAGCTCTTGCCGATCAAACAAACAGCAAAGCGTTTTTCAGTTTTGACCAAGCAAGACGTACGTACTGCGGAGAACAAAACAAGGCAGAAGATAGTGCAGAAAGCAAAGCCATGGATCTCGACGATGATCGCCTCAAAACAAGAAGGCGTGGACATGGCTACTACTACTGCATGCACGATGAACAGGAAATTAACAGGCAAATATGGTCGAGCGAACGACAGTAGATAACTCGAGCAACAGACTCTGCATCTGCGTGCGTACGGCATATGCACGCAGATGCATACTAACTCGCGGGAACAAGCACGGATCTAGAATCGACGAAACAATCGCGAGCGGCGCATGCGTTCTACGATGAGGAAATACTCAGAGTAGACCATAGATCGCTCCGTGTATGTCGAGGTACAGCGGTATGAAGCTAGCTAGGCCGCGCGCGCGCTGCGCAGGTCGGTCGCCACGGGAGAAGGCGAGGACCCGACGCCGCGCGCCGTGCCGACGACAGATCCGGTAGTACAGCGAGGAAATTAACAGACCCAAACCGGAGCACTTCTAGCGAGTCAAGAAGGCATGGGAAACTACGTACTACTAGGTAAGCAGGAAAGCGAGCACGTAGAGAGAGAGGGAGGGAGGGAGGGAGGGGAGGAGGCGGACAACGTACCTTCGCAGGCGGCGGCGAGGTGGGCGCCGCCGGGGCGGAGGCCGCCGCAGGAGCTGTAGAGCGTGAGGAGGTGGGTGGCGTTGAGGCCCGCCATGACGAGCTGCGGCTCGGCGGCGACGCGGCAGAGGCAGGGCACCCCGCCGCCGAGGTCGACGGCGGCGACGACGGGCTCGCAGCACTGGGCCGTCGGCATGTCGGGCGCGCAGAAGAGCGCCACCTGCGTCGCCAGCAGCGCGGGCTCGCACGGCGCCCCCGGCTGCGCCGCCGCCGCCGGCAGCAGCGCCGCCAGCAGCCCCGCCACCAGCAGCAGCCCGCGGGATCTCTCCATCGTCGCGGCGGGGCGGTCTCTCTCTCCCTCGCTCGCTCGCTAGGGTTTGGTGGTGGTGGTGGTGCGGTGGCGGAATGGAATGCCGGAGGGGGAGCGGGTGTGGGGCGGCTTATATAGCCGGAGGTGGCGTGGACGCTAAGCCAAGCCCCGGGCGCGCCGCCCTCGCTCGATCCTGGGCGTCGGTTCGGGCTGGGCGCGGCCAGCTGTCCGCGCGGACGGCCCGGATGCGGCCGCGCGGGGCACGTGAGGGCGGGGGTGGGTGGGTGGGGTGGCCCCTCTGGCGCCCGTAACCGCCTCGCCTCGGGATGCGAGAAAGCTTTTCCGTTTCCGAATTTTGAAATTCAAAATGAAATGCAGTGCGGCCGTCGTCGGGCGAGGAAAGAAAATATCGCCGCGCGCCAATGTTCGTGCTTCGTGCTGATCTGATCGGACGGCTGCGGGAGCCTGTGGAGAGTTCTGGAAGGCGCCAGAACGCACCAGACCGACGTCGGGTTCCCGCTGCGGGCGATTTCGGCGTTGGATTCCCGCGAAAACTATTACATGGCGTGCTGCCACAGCGGGGCCCGAGTACTGGGAGCAGCCCATGGGCTGACTGGCCTTCTTGTTCAGGAAGAGCGAGGCCGTTGGAAACATTGCCTGGCCCAGTTCGGGTTCTTTCTTTGCCTTTTCTGTTTGGATTTTCCTGTAGGTTTCTCTGTTTTGTTTTGTTTTTCTTTTTTGCTTTTTGGATATCTCATTTCTTTTGCATTTGTATTCTTCCTGGAAAATGGCTTGTGTTTTTGAAAAAAATGTTCAGAACTCCAAAAGATGTTCGTCGATTATTATAAAACTGTACAGTGTATATTATAAAATGTTCAATATGCATTTTAAAAATGGTCATCAATTATTAAAAAAAATGTTCACCATTTATTATAAATATGTTCAATATGTATTTGAAAACATTTCAGCATATATTACACTGATTTTCACCATATATTAAAATGATCGGTTTGTATATGAAAAATGTTTGCCCTATATTAGAAAATTGTTCATGTACTAAAAATATGTTTGTGGATTTAAATTTTATGTCGTGGAACATTAATTTGAAAAATATTATGTACTAGAGCTGGGAAGAAATCCAAGGCATGTATTTAAGTCGAGCAGCAAGTGCAGGTGTAGAACAACCTCCCATCAAATCAACTTCATAGCACCATCAGCTCTCCTTGAGTTCATATTCCGCAGCAACTACAAATTATTACTGGCAACAACAGAAGTCGAATCATAGAACCTGATATTGAAAACGAAGCAAGCCAATAATCTGGAAAAAATATAGGAAAAGGATGACATCAAAGATGCAGTTTATGATGTTTAATTGCATGAACCTGATCCTCAGAAGAGCATGTCAATTGCAGCTTATGATGTTAATGATCTGAATAGGATTAGAAGAGGATACGTTGCAAAAGGGGCTTGTCGACCCAAAAAACATGCTTTTTCACAACGCCCCACCGAAGGTGTGCATCGATATTTGTAACTAAATGGTTTAAGTCTTATAGTTGGCTTGAGTATAGTAAAGAACTAGTGCTAGGACTCTATGGTGGGATATCCTGAGAGCTAAACATTTCCCCACCGGCAACCCATTGTTTGCCTATGGATCTGGGGGCTCCCGGTTCTGGCGCCAGTTGATTCGTGTTCATGATGAGTTCAAGTCTCTAGTTAAGTTTGTGGTGGGAGATGGTCGTTCTGTTCGCTTTCGGTTTGATTGGTGGGTTGGAGAGGGGCCTCTCTCGGGCTCTTTCCCAACCTTGTTTTCTTATTGTTTGGATATAGTGATCTCCATCGTGGAGCTCTCTGATAGGAATTGGGATTTGGGTTTCCATAGGTGTTGTCCCCTGTAGAGTTGGAAGATTGGCACTGTCTTGCTGCTTCCTTCCCGGTGCTCTCGGAGACAATGGACTCTGTTATTTGGCCTCATGCCAGCTTTGGTAGTTTTTCGGTCAAGTTATTATATAATAAGTTCATGCTTGGGTCCGCAACTAACAGATTTCACGGCATCTAGAAAGCATGCATTCCCCTCCAAATTAAGATCTTTATGTGGCAGGCTTTCCAAGGTGAAAGGAGCGATACCGTTGACTAGGGGGGTGGGGGGGTGAATAGGAGATTACAAATTTCAATCTTTCTTGTCAAATTTATGGTTTGGTGGATAAAAAGGGTTCACTAGATATGCAACTAGGTGAACACAACCTATATGACAAGCAAGCTTAAAAGCTAAATATGCTAGACAACAATCTAATTAGCAAGCCCACAAGCATACAAGACAAAGTTAAGCACGAGAAAGGATTAACCACAAGTGAGGCAAGGACGCATATTTTATCCCGAAGTTCACTCTTCCTTGGGGAAGAGCTACTCTCCATTTAGTGCAGTGCCGGAGCCAAAGCTTGCGGAACGCCATGAAGGCTCACTGTAATCTCTTTCGAGTCACCCCCAATGGATGATCCTCGAATCACTCGAGGTTGGTCTTGAAGGCGGCCACCACACCTTTACAAACTTCTCCGGAGCACACCACAAGCAAGGAAGCATCCGGAGGAACCTTTAACCACCTAGGATCCCAAGCTCCAAGAGTAACAAGTCAATGGGGAAGAAATGTTGCGGGGAATGCGATTTGGTTCGGTCAAGATTTAGATCGGGTCCTGCTCTCCCAATCCCCAAAGTTTCAACAAGTTTGGGTGGAGGGATTGAGAGTATTGAGCAAAATGGGGTGTAGCAATGGTGGAGCTCAACAAGACATTAGGGTTAGGGATGGAGGAGGAAGAAGGTTTTTTTATAGTGTTCTTGGCCGGGTGGCCGTTTCTGCCCGTTGGACCCCGTGCGCACGGGCTAAGTCAACCCCGTGTGCATGGGGTACTCAGGAACAAACGCACCACTGATACGTGTCCAACATATCTATAATTTATGAAGTATTCATGCTGTTATTTTATCATTCTTGGATGTTTTACAATCATTTTATAGCAACTATATATCATTTTTTGGGACTAACCTATTGACCCAGTGCCCAGTGCTAGTTGCTATTTTTTTGCTTGTTTTTTACATTGCAGGAAATCAATATCAAATGGAGTCCAAAAACCGCGTAACTTTTTGGAGATTTTTTCTAGACCAGAAGGAACCCAATGGGCCTGAGCTGCACCTGGGGGGTGCTCTGAGGGGGGCACAACCCACCAGGGTGCGCCCTGGCGCGCCCAGGTGGGTTGTGACCACCTCAGTGGCCGCCCGCACCCCCTCTTTGCACTATAAATTCCCAAATATTCTGAAACCCTTGGGGTTAGCCCTAGATCAGAAGTTCCGCCGCCGCAAGGTCTCTGTATCCGCGAAAACCAATCTAGACCCCGTTTTGACACCTTGACGGAGGGGGGAATCATCTTCGATGGCCATCTTCCTCATCCCGGCGGCCACCATGATGAGGAGGGAGTAGTCCACCAACGGAGCTGAGGGTTTGTACCAGTAGCTATGTGTTTGATCTCTCTCTCTCTCTCTCTCTCGTGATCTATATCATGGGCTTTGTTAATATAGTCGGATCATATGATGTTTCTCCCCTCTATACTCTTGATATGATGAATTGAATCTTTACCCTTCAAAGTTTTTTATTGTCGAATTGAATATTTAGATATGAGAACACATGATATATGTCTTGCAATATGAATACTTGAGGTGACAATGAGGTATCTTATTGATTCACTTGATATGTGTTATGGCATTCAACTCGCGGATTCCCTGGTGATATTGGGGTAATCTATGCATAGGGGTTTGTCGGGGGGATGAACCCCGGGCAGGCAACGAAACCTAGATCCTTTTCAAAAACAACGGGGCCACCATCGCCCCTCAAGCCGGCCCACGCTTGGCCGTGTCGCTCAACCCGGCCAAGCCCCTCGACCCGGCCAAGCTCCTTGACTCGGCCCCAACAACCAGCTCAAGGCAGACGGACCCGGCACACCAAGACTTCCCCAACAAGCCAGCTCCACCCTTGGCGTGTTCCTCAACCCGTCAACTCCCATCCCATCTAGGCCGTACGATGGGACGAGTCTTCGTCTACCAGTGATCGAGGCAATAGTGCCCCGCCCATACCTCTGGTCAGCCGGAGCGAGGCAACAATGCCCCTCACCTACCCGCTGACCAGGGCCGGCGTGGCAACAGTACCCCCGTCGTCACTACTGACGCCAGCAAGTGGCAATCTGACGGAGCGCCACTATACCCGACTCGACTCGGCCACTCCCTAACGATCGACAAGACGGCGAACAGTGCCCCTAGGCAAGCGGAGCCCGCACCTAGGGGAACCCGGCGAATCACAGTCACCCGGCGGGACCCAGCTCCGGGTCCCCAAATGCTGACGACCTGGCCCTACGGCCTTGTAACATTACCATTGTACCCCTGGGGGGTTGGCCTATAAACCCCCCCCAGGAGCCCTCACACATACAAGCAAGCGCACAGTAACCTAGCCAACCGATCTGTAGAACACACAGGGAGAAGGAGCAGCCTAAGCCCTGGCCAGCCTTCCTTCTTCCTCCATACAGCTCTAGGAGCAACTCTGTACTGTTACGTATCAACCACACTCGACATGACTAGGGGTATTATCTCTCCGAACAGCCCCGAACCTGGGTATGTCTTACGTCACGTGCTCACTCATGCCAACCTCGCCTCTGGAGCCCACCAGTGCCCTCGAGCCTCCTCCTCTCTTTAGCCATCCCAAGGCATCTGCCGTGCGCCCACCATGATAGTTGGCGCCCACCGTGGGGCAGCTCGAGGTCCTGGCAGGAAGCACGCTTCAGACGGGGCTCCTCTCCGACTCCGACGAGCCCGTCGCCCTGGCGGACGACATCGTCAGCGCGCTCGCCGCCTCCTTCGCCGCACTGCGCATCTCCTACGCGCCTGCAACCGATGAGTACCCCAGCGAGGTACTTGACTCTTCTGATTCCCCCTCTCCCTTAGTGGCAGCGCTCCCGCCGGGGCAATGAACATCCACGCGGAGGTCTTCGTCACCGGCACCGACGCCTCCTTCTCGTCGAGCGCGGCGAGGAAGGCCGCCGAAGCCGAGGCCGCAGCGGGTCGGGCCGCCTCGCCCAACCCATTGCGCACCATGATGCAGAGTCTTCGCGTCCCCATCGGCACCGACATCGACGCCTCCAACGTCGCTGAGGCCCGGGACCGGCTCGAGGAGAACCGCCAGCACCTGCTGGACCTGACAGAGAAGCTTGCCGCCAGGTAGCGTCGCCTAGATTCCGCTCAGTAGGAGCGCAACACCGCCTACGGTTTCACACCTGCTGCGACCGAGCCAAGCCGGGTCGCCGACGTGCGATGCGATCGGCCGCACCTTCGGCGCCATCCCGTCCATCTATGAGACTCCCGTGAAGAACATGCATGCTGCCCAGGCGGCCGCGGTGGGCCTGGACCAGCTCACGGGCGAGGAACTGAGGGAGCGCATCAACCGGATGGGCGACCTCCTCGACACGGCCAACGCACAGCAGGACCGCCTCAACCAACTCGCCAAGCTGTCGGGATCCGGCTCCGCCCGCGCTGCCGAACCCGGCGATCATCAGCACACGGCGTCCTCACCACCCGGCGAGGCGCACTCCGGCCGCACCCGGACTCGTCGCGACCCGACCCTGACGACCGCTGGCGGCTTAGGCGACGAGCCGGCCTCGGAAAACCGATGCGGACCCGACCAACCCGGTTGGCGTCCGGCTCCAACCGACCCGCCCCCCGTGGCTCGGTCGCCAGCCGACTCGGTGCACGCGCCATCGACAACACCGACGCTCGCCACCACCTCGATCGGCTCGCCTTCTCCCTGGAGGCGGAGGAGGGTGGCACCATCGGGTCGGCGTGCTTCGGCCCACCCATCCGGGAGGAGCCCTTTCCGAAAGGGTTCATGCTCCCCCGCGACACCCCCAAGTACAATCGAACCATGAAGCCGGAGGACTCGCTCACCGACTACACCACCGCCATTGGCATCACGAGCGGCAACCACTGACTCATCGTGCGCTACGCGCCGCTCATGCTCCAAGGGTCAGCCGCACCTGGTTGAACAGTCTGCCGGTGGGAAGCGTCAACACGTGGGTTGACTTCGAGCAGGCTTTCGTTCGCAACTTCACGGGAACCTACCAACGACCTGGCCGCCCCAGCCAGCTCGCCATGTGCATGCAGGGGCCGATGGAGACCGGCCGCGAGTACCTCGCACGCTGGACTAAGCTCCGGAACAGCTGTGAGGGCGTCCATGAGGTTCAAGCAATCCAGTACTTCATCAACGGATGCCGAGATGGCACCCTCCTCAAGCACAAGCTCTTGCGCTCATGGTGATGGTGGACAAGTACGCCAACGCTGACTCCGTCATGAAGATCCAGGTGGCGCTGGATGAAGCCGGCAAAGCAAAGTCGGTTCCCCCTCCGAAGCCGGCCGGTGAAGGCAGCCGACAGCAGCACAACCAGCAGAACAACAAGTGCAAGGCCGACCAGCCGGCTCAGCACTATGACAACCGGCTCGTCGCGGCCATCGAGCCCATGACTGACCCGGCAGCCAAGAGCCGGCAGACCGGCAAGGCGCGCCATGAGCTTCGAAGAGATGCTCGATGCTCTGTGCAAGCACCACAGCGGCGCGAGGCCGTCCACGCACACGCTTTGGCAGTGCGGCATCACCAAGCACATAATGAGGGGCGACGTCTGATACGTCTCCAACGTATCTATACTTTATGAAGCATTCATGATATTTTATTATCTGTTTTGAATGATTATGGGCTTTATTATACACTTTTATATTACTTTTGGGACTAACCTATTAACCGGAGGCCCAGCCCATATTGCTATTTTATTGCCTGTTTCAGTATTTCGAAGAAAAGGAATATCAAACGGAGTCCAAATGGAATGAAACCTTCGTCAACGTGATTTTTTGGAAGAATATCACCCAGGAGACTTGGAGTTCACGTCAGAAGACCGTTGAGGAGGCCAGGAGATAGGAGGTCGCCCCCCCTACTGGACGCGACCCCCTGTCTCGTGGGCCCCTCAAGCACCTCCCGACCGACTTCTTTCGCCTATATAAGCCTACGTACCCTAAAAACATCGAATATAAAGATAGATCGGGAGTTCTGCCGCCGCAAGCCTCTATAGCCACCAAAAACCTCTCGGGAGCCCTTCCTGGCACCCTGCCGGAGGGGGGATCCCAGTGGCCATCTTCATCATCCCGGCTCTATCCATGATGAGGAGGGAGTAGTTCACCCTCGAGGCTGAGGGTATGTACTAGTAGCTATGTGTTTGATCTATCTCTCTCGTGTTCTCTCTTGTGTTCCCTCTATGGCACGATCTTGATGTATCCCGAGCTTTGCTATTACAGTTGGATCTTATGATATTTCTCCCCCTCTACTCTCTTTTAATGGATTGAGTTTTCCCCTTTGAATTTATCTTGTCGGATTGAGTCTTTTATGAGAACTCTTGATGTATGTCTTGCCGTGCTTATCTGTGGTGACAATGGGATATCATGTGCCACTTGATGTAAGTTTTGGTGACCAACTTGCGGGTTCCGCCCATGAACCTATGCATAGGGGTTGGCACACATTCTTGACTCTCCGGTAGAAACTTTGGGGCACTCTTTGAAGTACTTTGTGTTGGTTGAATAGATGAATCTGAGATTGTGTGATGCATATCATATAATCATGCCCACAGATACTTGAGGTGACAATGGAGTATCTAGGTGACATTAGGGTTTTGGTTGATTTGTGTCTTAAGGTGTTATTCTAGTACGAACTCTTGAATAGATTGATCCGAAAGAATAACTTTGAGGTGGTTTCGTACCCTACCATAATCTCTTCGTTTGTTCTCCGCTATTAGTGGCTTTGGAGTGACTCTTTGTTGCATGTTGAGGGATTGTTATATGATCTATCTATGTTATTATTGTTGAGAACTTGCACTAGTGAAAGTATGAACACCATGCCTTGTTTCCTACCATTGCAATACCGTTTACGCTCACTTGTATCGCTTGCTACCTTGTTGTTTTTATAATTTCAGACTACAAATACCTTTATCTACTATCCATATTGCACTTGTATCACCATCTCTTCGCCGAACTAGTGCACCTATACAATTTACCATTGTATTGGGTGTGTTGGGGACACAAGAGACTCTTTGCTATTTGGTTGCAGGGTTGCTTGAGAGAGAACATCTTCATCCTACGCCTCCTACAGATTGATAAACCTTAGGTCATCCACTTGAGGGAAATTTGCTACTGTCCTACAAACCTGTGCACTTGCAGGCCCAACAATGTCTACAAGAAGAAGGTTGTGTAGTAGACATCAAGCTCTTTTCTGGCACCGTTGCCGGGGAGGCTAGGTAAGCGGCACTCACACCCCGTCAACTAAGCTCTTTTCTGGCGCCGTTGCCGGGGAGGCAAGGTAAACGACACTCACACCCTGTCAACTAAGCTCTTTTCTGGCGCCGTTGCCGGGGAGGTGAGTGCTTGAAGGTAATCTTTAGATCTTGCAATCGATTCTTTTAGTTTCTTATTTTATCACTAGTTTAGTTTATAAAAGAAAACTAAAAAATGGAATTGAGTTTGTCTCATACGCTTCATCTTTTTAATATCTTTCGTGAGAATGATGGAAAGGAAAATTGTGCTCAAGTGCTAGAAGAAGAATTACATAGAATGCTTGGCATGAAATATGTGAATGATGAGCATGATTGCAATGTTGTTAGTATGAATTCCTTGAATATGCATGATGCCAATGATATGCAAAGCCACAAGCTTGGGGAAGCTATGTTTGATGAATATGATATTTTTTGTCCCCCAAGTTTTGATGAGAATATTTATTATGATGAAAGCATGCCTCCTATTTATGATGATTATATTGATGAAAGTGGGTTTGGAAGAGTGTCAACTTTAGGTAGTATTGATCCCACTATTTTGGAGGATGTTGAATCTTATTGTGATGAACATGAAAGTGGATTTGGAAGAGTGTCAACCTTATTTAGTGATGATTCCACTATTTTGGAAGTGGTTCCAATTGATTATGAGAACAAAGTTGCTATCTATGATGATTATTGTGATGACTTGTATGCTATTAAGAATAATGATAACCATGAAACTTGTCATCATGATTTTAGTTTTCAATTGGATTATACCTCACATGATAGTTATTTTGTTGAGTTTGCTCTCACTATTATTCATGAGAAGAAATTTGCTTATGTGGAGAGTAGTAAATTTTCTATGCAAGTAGATCATGAAAAGAATGCTTTAGGTGCTGGTTATATTGTTTAATTCATTCATGATGCTACTGAAAATTATTATGAGGGAGGAACATATGCTTGTAGGAGTTGCAATAATATTAAGTTTCCTCTCTATGTGTTGAAATTTTTGAAGCTATGCTTGTTTTACCTTCCTATGCTAATTGATTATTGTTCCCATAAGTTGTTTGCTCACAAAATCCCTATGCATACTAAGTGGGTTAAGCTTAAATGTGCTAGTCATATGCTTCATGATGCTCCCATTTTCAATTCTTATCTTTTATGTGAGCATCATTGACATCATCATGCCTAGCTAGAAAGGCATTAAAGAAAAGCGCTTGTCGGGAGACAACCCAATATTTACCCTTACTGTTTTTGTGTGTCCACATGATTATGCTACTGTATTAATCATGTTTTATAGCTTTTGTTTCAATAAAGTGCCAAGTAGAGCCTTCGGGGAGACTTGGGTGAAGTCTATATGATCTTGCTGTAAAAAACAGAAACTTTAGCGCTCACGAGATTAGATGCCATTTTTTATAGAAGAGTGATTTTAGGTTGATTCTTTTTGCAGATGATTAATAGTAAAATTACTCAGGTCCACCAATTTATTTCATAATTTTTGGGGTTCCAAAAGTATACGTTTGATACAGATTACTACAGACTGTTCTGTTTTTGACAGATTCTGTTTTCATTGTGTTGTTTGCTTATTTTGATGAATCTATGGCTAGTATGTAAGGGTATGAACCATATAGAAGTTGGAAAAAAGTAGGTTTATAACCAATATAAATAAAGAATGAGTTCATTACAGTACCTTAAAGTGGTGGTTTGTTTTCTTGTACTAACGGAGCTTACGAGTTTTGTTTTGAGTTTCGTGTTGTGAAGTTTTCAAGTTTTGGGTAAAGATTCGATGGACTATGGAATAAGGAGTGGTAAGAGCCTAATCTTGGGGATGCCCAAGGAACCCCAAGGTAATATTCAAGGACAACCAAGATCCTAAGCTTGGGGATGCCCCGGATGGCATCCCCTCTTTCGTCTTCGTTTATCGGTAACTTTACTTGGAGCTATATTTTTATTCGCCACATGATATGTGTTTTGCTTGGAGCGTCATTTTCTTTTCTTAGTATTTGCTTTCTGTTATTTATATTAATGTTTTGCATCTTTATTTTCAATAAAAATGTCAAGGATAGCCTTTACCATGCTTATTTTGCTAGTATACATGTTGCTGTTTGAAAACAGAAAGTTTACCGCTGTTGCAAAAATTCCCTAGAAAATTCAGAGAGTGATATAATATTGAATATTTTTGAATAATGAGATCTGATAAATCTTATATAGCGTAGTATTTTTCTTATAATTTTTGGAGTTAGGGAAGTATGATGAATCTTGCATTCTTTACAGACTATACTGTTTTGGCAGATTGCTGTTATGTTTGCATTGTTTGCCTATGCTTGCTTGTTTAATGATTCTATTTGAGGATAGGAGTATTAAATATGCAGAGACATTTAGTATTCAATGTTGAATAATAATCTTAGTGATTTGTTACAGTAGAAGATGATAAGTTTTTGCATTGGTTTATACTAACATATCTCACGAGTTCTTGTTGAGTTTGGTGTGGATGAAGCTTTTGATAAAAAGAAACCATGATATGAGAAGAATTAAGGAGACACAAAAGTTCAAGCTTGGGGATGCCCAAGGCACCCCAAGATAATATTTCAAGAAGTCTCAAGCATCTAAGCTTGGGGATGCCCCGTTAGGCATCCCACCTTTCTTCTTGAACAATCATCGGTTAGTATCGGTTGAGCCTAAGTTTTTGCTTCTTCACATGAGTTGTGCTATCCTTGCAATGTCATTTTATTTTGTTTTGCTTGCTGTTTGAATACAATACCAAGATCTGAAATTCTTATTGAGAGAGAGTCTTCACATAGTTACATAATTATTTAACTACTCATTGATCTTCACTTATATCTTGTTGGAGTAGTTTTTCATTTACTCTTGTGCTTCACTTATATCCTATGAGTAAATGGTTGAATGAGTTGAATGTCATAAATCTGAAATTATATATGTTTCATTTGCTTATCCCATGGGGAGTAATGACTTCACATCTAAGAAGTAGAGGTTGTAAATTTATTGACGGTTAGCAAGCATTGTATTGGTCATTTGAACAATTCATGAAAGAATATTGAAGGAAGAGAGATTTCACATATAAATATATTATCATAGACATCTTTTATAATTGTGAGCACTCATTAAGTATGACATGCTAAAGAGTTGATGTTGGACAAGGAAGACAACGTAATGGGTTATGTTTTCTCACATCTCAGTTAAAGTATATTGTCATGGATCATTCAAACATGTTGAGCTTGCCTTTCCCCCTCATGCTAGCCAAAATTCCTAGCACCAAGTAGAGATACTACTTGTGCTTCTGAGTATCCTTAAACCCAGTTTTGCCATGAGAGTCCACCATATCTACCTATGGATTGAGTAAGATCCTTCAAGTAAGTTGTCATCGGTGCAAGCAATAAAAATTGCTCTCTAATTATGCATGACTTATTAGTGCGGACAAAATAAGCTTTGTACGATCTTGTCATGGAAGCAATAAAAGCGATGGACTGCATAATAAAGGTCCATATACAAGGGGCAATATAAAGTGACATTCTTTCACATTAAGATTTTGTGTATCCAACCCTAAAAGCGCATGACAACCTCTGCTTCCCTCTGCGAAGGGCATATCTTTTACTTTACGTCTTTTACTTTATGCAAGAGTCAAGGTGATCTTCACCTTTCCCTTTTTCATTTTATCCTTTGGCAAGCACTTTGTCTTGGGGTGATCCTGATATATATATATATCCAATTGGATGTACGTTAGCATGAACTATTATTGTTGACATCACCCAAAGGTGAATACGTTTGGAGGCAACGTTATAAGCCCCAATCTTTCTCTGTGTCTGATTAAAACTTCATAACCACAAGTATTGCGTGAGTGTTAGCAATTGTAGAAGACTATATGATAGTTGAGTATGTGAAGTTTGCTAAATCAAAGCTCTGACATAGACTCTTCCTGAAAGTAAGATGAATTGCAATTGTTTGATGACTAAGAATGAAGTTTGCTAGTTTTCAAGAAAGTTTATGGTCTATGCTTTAACATGCGAATTGCTTGTTACTAGTTCGTGAAAAGTTTTATGAGATGAACCACTGTTATGACATATAAACATGCTAGAAAAGGTGTTTGAAATTATCATTGATTAAACTTGTGCACGTCTAGCATTCACACTTCATAAATTCTTTCTTTATCATTTACCTACTCGAGGACGAGCAGGAATTAAGCTTGGGGATGCTGATACGTCTCCAATGTATCTATAATTTATGAAGCATTCATGCTATTTTATTATCTGTTTTGAATGATTATGGGCTTTATTATACACTTTTATATTACTTTTGGGACTAACCTATTAACCGGAGGCCCAACCCATATTGTTGTTTTATTGCCTATTTCAGTATTTCGAAGAAAAGGAATATCAAACGGAGTCCAAACGGAATGAAACCATCGGCAACGTGATTTTTTGGAAGAATATCACCCAGGAGACTAGGAGTTCACCTCAGAAGACCCTCAAGGAGGCCAGGAGATAGGAGGGCACCCCCCTACTGGGCGTGCCCCCCTGTCTCGTGGGCCCCTCGAGCACCTCCCGACCGACTTCTTTCGCCTATATAAGCCTACGTACCCTAAAAACATCGAATATCAAGATAGATCGGGAGTTCCGCCGCCGCAAGCCTCTGTAGCCACCAAAAACCTCTCGGGAGCCCTTCCCGGCACCCTCCCGGAGGGGGGATCCCATCACCGGTGGCCATCTTCATCATCCCGGCGCTATCCATGACGAGGAGGGAGTAGTTCACCCTCGAGGCTGAGGGTATGTACCAGTATTGTGTTTGATCTCTCTCTCTCTCGTGTTCTCTCTCGTGTTCCCTCTATGGCACGATCTTGATGTATCCCGAGCTTGCTATTATAGTTGGATCTTATGATGTTTCTCCCCCTCTACTCTCTTGTAATGGATTGAGTTTTTCCCTTTGAAGTTATCTTGTCGAATTGAGTCTTTTATGAGAACTCTTGATGTATGTCTTGCCGTGCTTATCTGTGGTGACAATGGGATATCATGTGCCACTTGATGTATGTTTTGGTGACCAACTTGCGGGTTCCGCCCATGAACCTATGCATAGGGGTTGGCACACATTCTTGACTCTCCGGTAGAAACTTTGGGGCACTCTTTGAAGTACTTTGTGTTGGTTGAATAGATGAATCTGAGATTGTGTGATGCATATCGTATAATCATGCCCGCGGATACTTGAGGTGGCAATGGAGTATATAGGTGACATTAGGGTTTTGGTTGATTTGTGTCTTAAGGTGTTATTCTAGTACGAACTCTTGAATAGATTGATCCGAAAGAATAACTTTGAGGTGGTTTCGTACCCTACCATAATCTCTTCGTTTGTTCTCCGCTATTAGTGGCTTTGGAGTGACTCTTTGTTGCATGTTGAGGGATTGTTATGTGATCTATCTATGTTATTATTGTTGAGAGAACTTGCACTAGTGAAAGTATGAACACCATGCCTTGTTTCCTACCATTGCAATACCGTTTACGCTCACTTGTATCGCTTGCTACCTTCTTGTTTTTATAATTTCAGACTACAAATACCTTTATCTACTATCCATATTGCACTTGTATCACCATCTCTTCGCCGAACTAGTGCACCTATAAAATTTACCATTGTATTGGGTGTGTTGGGGACACAAGAGACTCTTTGCTATTTGGTTGCAGGGTTGCTTGAGAGAGACCATCTTCATCCTACGCCTCCTACGGATTGATAAACCTTAGGTCATCCACTTGAGGGAAATTTGCTACTGTCCTACAAACATGTGCACTTGCAGGCCCAACAATGTCTACAAGAAGAAGGTTGTGTAGTAGACATCAACGTCCCGCCTCCTCCGGCTCCGGCTCCAGGCACGGGCCAGCCGCCTACGCCTCCTCCACCTCCCCAGCCGGCGGCGCCATGCACGATGACGCCTTCCTGGATCAGAACGTGGCCTACATCATCTTCACCAGCATCGGCGATGATAAGCGCAGCGAACGCCTCCTCCGGCAGGAGGTGAACTCCGTCATCCCGGCCAAGCAGGAGTACATGCACTGGTCCGACCGCCCGGTCACATGGACCTGGGAAGACCACCCGACTATTATGCCGAATCCAGGTGGCTATGCCCTCATCCTCAACCCCACCATCGTCGTGCCACGGCACACATGTAAGTGTTCCCGAGTCCTCATCGACGACGGCATAAGCATCAACATCCTCTACCGCGACACCATGACCAAACTCGGCCTCAAGGCTAGGGACCTGGAGCCAACCCGGACGATCTTCCATGGCATCGTTCCCGGCCACTCCTGCTCTCCCATCGGCCGGGTTCGGCTCGACGTCCTGTTCGGCGACAGCAATCACTTCCGGCACGAACCAATCTGGTCTGAGGTAGTGGACCTGTCCAGCGCATACCACACACTGCTTGGCTGACCCGCGCTCGCCAAGTTCATGACGGTCCCCCACTACGCTTACCTGAAGATGAAGCTGCCGGGTCCGAAGGGCCTCATCAGCATCATCAGCGACTACCGCAAGTCCTTGGAGTGCACCCGAGACAGCGCCAAGCTGGCTGAGTCACTGGTCATAGCCGAGGAGCGGCGCCAGCTTGACCGGATCGTTGCCCTGGCCAACGAAGTATCAGCCGTGCTGATCCCGGTCGAGGAGCCGGCTGACGAGGCCGCCTTCAAGCCCTCCAAGGAGACCAAGAAAGTGAAGCTGAACCCAGAAGACCTCAGCTGCAGCAAGTACGTGGTCATAGGTACCAGCCTTGATAGCAAATAGGAAGGCGAGCTCGTCGACTTCCTCTGTGAGAATCGGGATATTTTTGCATGGACCCCAAAGGACATGCCGGGTATCCCGAGGAAGTATGCCGAGCACAAACTCCACGTCCGCAAGGACGTCAAGCCTGTCTGCCAACCCCTACGATGTTTCTCCGAAGAGAAGAGAAGAACCATCAGTGAAGAAGTCGCCAAGCTTTTGGCAGCCGACTTCATCATGGAAGTATTCCACCCCGAGTGGTTGGCCAACCCACTCCTTGTGATGATGAAGAAGAACACCTAGCGCATGTGTATCGACTACAACAGCCTGAACAAGGCCTGTCCCAACGATCCATTCGCCCTCCCGCGTATCGACCAAGTCATCGACTCGATCGCCGGGTGTGAGCTCTTGTCCTTCATGGATGCTTACTCCGGCTACCACCAGATCAAGCTGGACCCGGCCGACGCCCTGAAGACATCCTCCATCACACCATTTGGGGCGTATTGCTACATCACCATGTCATTCGGCCTGAAGAACGCTGGCGTCACTTCCCAGTGCTGCATGCAGAAATGCTTGCTGCCGCAACTCGGCCACAACGTCCACGTTTACGTGGACGACATCGTGGTGAAGACCAAGCAACACCTCACGCTCCTGGACGACCTGAAGGAGACATTCGCCAACCCGCGCGAATACAAGGTCAAGCTCAACCCTGGGAAATGCATTTTTGGCGTCCCAGCCGGAAAGCTACTCAGCTTCCTCATCTCAGAGCGCGGCATTGAGGCGAACCCGGAGAAGATCAAGGCCATCGAGCGCATGCGCAAGCCAGCCGACTGCACGATGTCCAGAAGTTCACCGGCTGCTTGGCCTTGGTCAGCCGGTTTCTTAGCCGGTTGGGCAAGAGGGCCTTGCCCCTGTACCAGCTGATGAAGAAGACGATGCCGTTTGAATGGAACGACCAGGCGGACGAGGCTTTCTGAGACGTCAAGCGCGTGCTCTCCACCGCACCCATCCTGGTCGTGCCGGCCGAGAAGGAGCCGTTGTTGCTCTATATTGCCGTGACCTCACGGTCGGTCAGCACGGTGATGGTGGTCGAGCGACCAGAGAAGGGCAAGGTCCAAGCCGTCCAGCGTCCGGTCTACTACCTGAGCGAAGTGCTCTCCGCCTCCAAGCAGAGCTACCCGCATTACCAGAAGATGTGTTACGGCGTGTACTTCACCGTCAAGAAATTGAAGCAGTATTTCCGGGAGCATGTCATCACCGTGGTCAGCACGGACCCCCTCGGCGAGATCACCGGGTGCCGGGACGCCTCTGGCCGGGTCGCCAAGTGGGCGCTCGAGCTAGCCGGCCACACCATCCTCTACGATCCCCGCACCACGATCAAGTCTTAGGCCCTGGCCGACTTCCTCGTCGACTCGACCGAGACCCAGTACCTACTGCCGCCACCAGACTCGACGCACTAGCGCATGCACTTTGACGGCTCCAAGATGCGACTCGGCCTAGGGGCCGACATCGTGCTATCTTCCCCGAAGGGCGACCGACTTTGCTATGCACTCTAGATCCACTTCGCCGCCTCTAATAACGTCATCGAGTATGAAGCCCTTGTGCATGGCCTCCGGCTTGCCAAGGAACTCGGCATCCGACGCATCCTGTGCTACGGTGACTCGGATCTGGTGGTGCAACAGTGCTTCGGCGAGTGGGACGCCCGCGACCCCAACATGGCAAGTTATCGCTTCCTCGTCCAGAAGCTCTCCGGATTCTTTGAGGGCTGTGAGTTCCTTCACGTCCTGCGTGTGAAGAATGAGGCAGCTGACACGCTCGCCAAGATCACCTCGTCCCGGTAGTCCAACCCGTCCGGCTCTCCCTCGAGCACCTGCACAAGCTATCCGTCAAGCCGTCTCCAGAATCCGAGTCTATCCACGTCTCGGATGTGACAGCTTGGTTTTTGCCCTCTTCTCTTTGCCTGATTTTCAATTGGTTTGATTTTGAAATTTGGGTTTTGAATCTTTTCATATGGACTTAAACACTTGGGTACCCCTTGACTATCACCCAAGTGCCTCATCTCCCTTTCTAACCATCATTTCCTCTCTGGTTCAACTCAAATTAATATTTTGAATATTTTTCTTTAATGAAAAATATTTATTTCCCTCTCTTAAACCCTAGCTAGCTCAATGTGCTCCAAAGCAACCCCATTTTTTCTTGCCCACAAAAATCTGAGAAAATTCACAAATATTACTTGAACCCTTGGGCACCTTCCTGAGCAAAAAATATTTCACCACTATTTGGAATATTTTTGCTACAGAAAATATTTTCTATTCTGGACAGAAATGGTAGTTTGTACAGCAACAACCATTTTACTTGCTCCATTGTGGCTGATTTTTCTTGTGCATCATCACCTTAGTAGATGATTGCTAACCTCCAAAGCCCAGCTCCCAATTCCCAGTAGTTTGACCACAGTAAGCTCTCAAAGTTACTGTCCAGAAACTTACCAGGCGTGTGAAATCTTTTCTACTGCACCTGAGGCCAAACCCAAGTGTGGTAACCACTAAAACTACCACGAACAACAAGCCAGACATGAACTTTGGACTTAGGTCGGCCTGAGGGAAGAGTTCATGCGGTGACCACCCGTGTGCATGGTGCCAACATGTATGTCACCGCGCTCCGAGTGCCGCCGAGCGCTCTGTTGAGCGCGTGCTCGCTTCCCCGACTGCCTAAGCGTGCCAAACTTTGCCACAATCCTCGTCCAAACCCCCTTAACTCCACCCTGGCGCTGGACGATGCCGGAGCTCGCCGCAGCGAGCACGGGCGTGGTCCGGCCAACGCAATAGTGCGCTGCACACTGTGCTCGTCGCCTTCCCCTCGCTCCTGTGCTCGTCCCCGCTCGCCCACAGTTCCCGCGTGAGTAGTGTCGCCTTCTCCCCCTCTCACTGACGTCGTTCATCGCCGGGCGCCGTGTCTAGGTGTCCACCGGCGGAGCCCGATCCCCCCTCGATGGTCGGCTATAAATAGAGCCCTCCCCAGCCTCCTCGAGCACCATCCACCACTCCCACACACTCCACGATCTTGTAGAAGCCGTAGCCCGGCCAGGAAGGCCGCGGGATGCCGTCCCCGAGCTCAAGCTCGCCAGCGATCCTCTCGGGTCATCCTCGCGGTTCCAGTCCCTCCCAGGCTTGGGCAACCCTTCCAGGGCCTCCGCCGCTCGTCGATGGTGTTGTTCCGCCTGGTTAGAGCCCCTGGAGTCTCCTCTGTTCGCCGTCGTCTTTGTCTCCGGCGACCTCCGCTCTTTGCGTCTACTAGAGAGGTTGATTCCGACGCTGTCCGACCACCCCTAGTTACTCTACGGGTACGGGCAGGTGCGACTCCGTCTCCTCTCTTGATCCCTCCCTCTCGCTTTGGACAAGAAGCCCTCGTCGCCGGCGTGTGCTCCGGCGAAGCCGCGTCATCCTCTGTTTCCTTCTCCCTCTCCCCTCACCTGACTAGCGGGGCCCGCTAGTCAGCCACTCGGTACGCGCGCGAAGCGGTACGAGTGGTGGCGCCCCGAGGCTTTACGCCTTCGACATCACGCCCAAGTCTGTTTTTATTTAAATCCAAATTCATATTATTCTAGAGAGTTTCAAACAGCCAAAACTCTTTAACCATAAGTCCAAATGAATTGATTCTTTTTGTGTTGTGTTCTTTGTAAAGAAATCTAGCAGCTCACCAAAAATGAGATTTTTATTTGCTATCTAGATTTTCTGGTGAATTTCAGAAGGGTTCTTGATATTTTCTTCTTGTGTTTAATTTTTTTCAGAGAGTGAGGCTTGTCTTTAGGATCGCCAGGAGGCTTGTGAACCTCATCTGCACTAAGGCAAAGCCACAGTAACATTTTCATGGTGCCATTACAATAGTTGTGATTTTCCTACTTGAATGAATGATTTAATCCATGCATTTAAATCACTATCATGTTATTTACATTCTGTTAGTTGCTTGTTTAAGTTAATATGCTTGGTTTACAGAAATTTTAAAGCTAACTAAGTTGGTTAAGAAACTAGAACTATTTTTTGTTATGAAGGAAGTAATATGGTTATGAATATAAATAATTAGTTGGAGTTATTTTCTTGCATGAGTAAAAATGGTAAAATTTGCTAGAAAAGATTCTGTTTCAAGTGAGGTTTAATCCTAACCAGAGAAGTGTCATGAGTTGTTGAGGTTTATGCTTAGTATGAATATAGTTGACTCAGTCATTTCTATTAAATTGTGATGCATATGTTCGTGTTGCATTTCATGGTATACTATGACACCAGTTATTTTCACTTTAAGTTGAACCTGATAATAACTCAACTTGAATATATCATTGATCGGGTCATGGTGCCACTGAATCGAGTTTTTCCCAGTGCAACCACATTTGCCTTTATGGGAAGGCCTTTATTCGGTCCGTTGTCATGCCTCTGGTCGGTGCCTCCAACGAGGGGAGGTTATGGGCGTGCGGTACCCTGGCCCGGTAAGCAGACATAACCTTGTATGCCCGTTGTTGAGATTATGGTACCGTGTCCCCGTGTGGGACGTTTATGTTTTGGCCACGATGGTGGTCGTTGGTGTCTTTGGTAGACACGGGGCCACCTAGGACTAGCCCGATGGGGAGTGAGTTGGAGTGGCCGGGAGACTGTCATGGCAATGGACGGGTTTTGTCGGAATTCCATTGGTCCACCCGAATGGGAGTGTGAGGCCATGGATTCCGTGGTGTGGGTACAATGCACTACCTCTGCAGAGTGTATTAATCTATAAATAGCCGAGTCCATGGTTACGGACATGCTCGAAAGTAGGTCACACCATGGGTCAACATTTAATAAATCTTGCACACTAAGTGATAAACTTTGCACGGTTGATGATGGTGGGAAGGCCATCTTGATGTTCGGGACCAAGTGTTGATCGTGGTTGTGATCACCGGAAGGATCACTGTTTGAGACCAAATGTTGGTCGTGGTTGTGATAGCCGGAAAGATCACGAGGTAAACTGAGTTAAGACCTCGGGGTTGGTACCATTGTGATCCAAGAGCGATCACCGTTGGTAAGCCAGTCCGACGGATTTTTCTCATAAAAGCAGGATCACTACATGTTGCATATATTGTTGCATTGTTAATAATTGGTTAATTATCATGATATTGTTTGTCATTACGTTTATGTTTGTTGTGAGCATGCAAGTACATTCAATGTACTGACCTGGCATGTCATACCAGATTTCAGGAAAGTCTCATTGGAAAGGAGTGCCGTCTGAGTCTAGATCGTGTCCACATCGGTGTCCCTGTGCTATGGAGTTTCCGCTACGACGTTGTTCCGCTGCCGCGTAGTTGTTATGATAGAGCCCCCTTTATGTTCACTAAATAATGTACATATTGTTCAGCTGCACCGTGTGTGCCGCTTGGCCTCGCCACCTGTTGTAATATAAACTTTGATCCGCTAGCATCAATAAAGCGGTTATTTTCAGTACCAAGATGTTGTGTGTTGCCAGAAGACATGGTCTCTGGGCTGGCAATGCATGGTAAACCGGTTGCTCTGAGTCGAGGTGCCACAACGCTTGGTATTAGATCCGCGCTGACTGTAGGCCACGCTAGACTACGACGTGTTAACTGGACGTTAGATACGAGTTTAAGTTGAGTGCCAGTGGCCTTTGTAGCTAGTTGTTGCATTGCATGCACTTGTTGTATTTTTATGCTGACCTGCTAATGGTTGTGAGAGTAGATGGCTCCGGTGCCGTATCCGTGCCAGTTGCAGCTGATGCCGTACACGTTGCCGCATCTCCTTCGTAACGTGTGGCGTCAGCTGTACCCCCTCGGTGATGACCCAATCTATCGTGTGTACCGGGAGCGTCTAGCAGACTCAGTGTATGAGTATCATGAAGTGGTTAATCTACGCACTAGTTCGATTCTAGCACTTACACTCGTACATCTCGGAGCGGTTATGCTTCTACCTCTTCACAAGATGTCCAGTTTGCTGCATTCGAGGTCCTTGTCGAGCTTCGTTACAACGAGGTCCAGATGCAGAACCACACATGTTTCCACTACTATCCTTCTCTGCACGACAATGGTCATGGCTGTTTCCCTATCATTGATCCAGAGTCTGATAGTGTTGCTAGCCACCTTTCTTGTTATATCACTGCTAGCTATCTTATGATCCACGAGCTGGCTCGAGAGCTGAGCTCGTGCTCGTACTGCTTTAGCCTCTACTAGATCTGTCACTGCTCCATCCTCCCTGGGATTTACTCCTTATATTCCTGCCAGTTCTAGTTCCCCTGTTTCACCGGTTACTCCTCCGAGTAGCTCAGGCACCTCGAACGTGAATCCTCATAGTGCTCCTGCTGAGTGGGTTTCACTTCTCACTACTCATGTAGCCCCGATGCTTCACCCAACACCTGCCCTTGAGGGAGAGCCCTCGAGGCAGCGTCCTCATGTTACTTTTAACCCGGAGGTCTCAATTAACCTCGTCAGCTCCGGATCCGAGTCCGCTTCAGGAGACGACCCCGCAGCACCAGCAAAGCAATAGAGTTTCTGAGTATTCGCAGTCGTCAGGATGGTGTACGGATGTACTCGTACGAGTCATGATGTTTCGTTTCCTGTATGAGAGTAGTTGAACCTGGCATGTTGTTTACCTTTCATGTATGAGTCTATGTATAATTATGTTGGAACTCTATTTTATTCGCCGTATTTTCTTTGTTATTTCGGTTTTTCTCGGGTTTTCTTGCTGGCTTTTCCCCAATTTATTTTTGAATGTTTCTCATCTCGGTTGCGTTGACTTGGGAAAAATCCACAATAGGATGCCGTGGGGAGGCAACAGTAGCAACGTTCGTGAGGGTACTCCTGTTCGTCATTCCGCACGACAGGCAGGACACTCCCCTGAGCCATACGTTCCACCACCACCTCCACCACCAAATCCGCCTACCACCGAGCAAATTCTATGTAAGTTTGAGGAAAGGAGGAATAATGATTTGATTGAAAGATTAAGAAGTGTTCAAGCTGTGTTTGGACATAATGGAAATCAGAACGGTCATCATTCCAAGCTGCCAGATTTTCAGAGAACCAAGCCTCCTAGTTTCAGTCAGGTTATTGACCCCTTGGATGCAGACGATTGGTTGCGAACTATTGAGAGGAAACTTGAGATTGCTCGTACTGAAGAAGATGATAAGGTTCCATTTGCAACTCATTATCTTGAAGGAGCTGCTGCCATATGGTGGGAAAATGCAAAAGCCATGTGCCTGCTGATGAAGAAATCACCTGGTTAAAATTCAAGGATCATTTCTGGAAATATCATCTCCCTACTGGAATTATGAAGACTAAACAACATGAATTTATCGCACTCCTCCAAGGAAATCAGTCTGTGGGTGAATATTTGCAAAAATTCAATCATCTGGCCTGTTACACCCTATATGACGTGGCCACCGAAGAAAGAAAGATTGACAGATTTCTTGGTGGATTAAACCCGCAACTCTAATGCACCCTCAGTATGTTTGATTTCCCAGATTTCCAAACTCTAGTGAACAAAGCTTTCATTGCTGAAAGGGAGCAGAAGCTCGTATCAGACAATAGGCCTGCTAATAACAATCACAAGCGCAAGTTTGAGCCAAGGAAGGAAGGGCAACTAGTGCAAAAGGCTCGGACCTAGCAGCAGACTCAGGTGGAATACAAGCCTAATTGGCAACAGAATGTTAACAAGACCACCACCCAAGTCAAGAATGTCGTGACCAACCCAGTGTACGAGGAGCGCCAGCGCAACAATTCTTGCTTCAGTTGTGGACAAACCGGACATTATGCCAGACAGTGTCCCAAGAACAGCAAGGCAAATGCCCTATTCAGGCCACAAGTCAACTTGATGGAGTCATGCCCAAACCAGCAAAACATTACTAGACACGTTCATCACCTCTCCGCAGATGAAGCCCAAGAGAACCCCGAAGTCGTCATTGTTATGTTTTCTGTTAATAACATACCTACAGCAATTTTATTTGACTCTGGGGCTTCCCACTCTTTTATTTGTCGGAGTTTTGTGGCCCAAAACAAATTTTCTTGTTCGCTTTTGGGCAAGAACATGCTGGTACAAACCTCGGGATCCTTAATCAAGAGCAATCTGGTCTGCCGTAATCTGGAAATCAATATCAACGGGGTCTGCTTTCCAACTTCTTTGATAATTATCGAGTTAGTAAAGTTGGATGTTATCTTGGGTATGAATTGGTTGACCCAATATCAAGTCTGCATAAATTGCGCGACCCGAGAAGTCACTTTGACCAGCCAGAAAGGGTAGACTAAAAAATTCTATGCTCGCAGAAGCATACCAAGAAAGAAATGGTTTTCACCGCTGTGGCTGAGTTGGGATTAATTCCTATGGACAGTGAGTTTCCTGACGTATTTCCATAAGAATTGCCAGGCATGCCACCAGATCGAGAGCTTGAGTTTGCAATAGATCTTGTGCCCGAAACCGCACTGTTATACAAGAAGTATTACTGAATGCCCTCATCAGAATTAGTGGAGCTAAAGAAACAGCTTGATGAAATGCTCCAGAAAGGATATATCTGTCCCAGCTCTTCACCATGGGGATCACCTACTATCTTCATGGACAAGAAGGATGGCAGCCTCCACATGTGTGTGGATTATCGTCAGCTGAATGATGTCACCATCAAAAATAAATATCTGCTGCCAAGGATTGATGACTTGTTTGATCAGCTCAGTGGGGCCAAAGTATTCTCCAAGATTGATTTACGGACTGGATATCATCAGCTCAAGATTAAAAAGGAAGATATTCCTAAGACCGCATTCACCACTCGATACGGTCTTTATGAATATACAGTTATGTCCTTTGGTCTCACCAATGCCACTGCCTTCTTCATGCATATGATGAACAAAGTATTCATGGACTTCCTCGATAAGTTCGTGGTAGTCTTCATCGATGACATACTTATATACTCAAAAAGTGAAGAAGATCACGAAGAACACCTCCGAGCAGTGCTACAACAACTCTACGACCATCAGCTATATGCCAAATTCAGTAAATGTGAGTTTTGGCTCAAGCAAGTTGGATTTCTTGGACATGTGCTATCTGCTGAAGGTATAGCTGTGGACCCGAGAAAAGTAAAGGATGTGCTCGATTGGTTGTCGCCCACAACCGTATCATAGATCTGGAGTTTTCTTGGATTAGCCGGATACTACCATTGTTTCATTGAAGGTTTTTCCAAGATTGCTAAACCCATGACTGAGCTGCTCAAAAAGGATAAGAAGTTTGAATGGACTGAAGACTGCGAGAAGAGTTTCAATGAGCTAAAGATACAGCTGACGACCGCACCTGTGTTGACTGTTCCAGATATCTACCGCAGTTTTGATGTGTACTTGTAGGACCTTGAAGTATGCCTAGAGGGGGGGTGATTAGACTACTTGACCAATAAAAACTTAACCTTTTCCCAATTTTAGAGTTTGGCAGATTTTAGCTATTTTAGGACAAGTCAAGCAATCATCACACAATTCAAGCAAGCATGCAAAGAGTGTATAGGCAGCGGAAATTAAAGCATGCAACTTGCAAGAAAGTAAAGGGAAGGGTTTGGAGGATTCAAACGCAATTGGAGACACAGATGTTTTTGGCGTGGTTCCGATAGGTGGTGCTATCGTACATCCACGTTGATGGAGACTTCAACCCATGAAGGGTAACGGCTGTGCGAGTCCATGGAGGGCTCCACCCACGAAGGGTCCACGAAGAAGCAACCTTGTCTATCCCACCATGGCCGTCGCCCACGAAGGACTTGCCTCACTAGTGGTAGATCTTCACGAAGTAGGCGATCTCCTTGCCCTTACAAACTCCTTGGTTCAACTCCACAATCTTGTCGGAGGCTCCCAAGTGACACCTAGCCAATCTAGGAGACACCACTCTCCAGGAAGTAACAAATGGTGCGTTGATGATGAAATCCTTGCTCTTGTGCTTCAAATGATAGTCTCCCCAACACTCAACTCTCTCTCATAGGATTTGGATCTGGTGGAAAGAGGGTTTGAGTGGAAAGCAACTTGGGGAAGGCTAGAGATCAAGATTCATATGGTAGGAATGGAATATCTTGGCCTCAACACATGAGTAGGTGGTTCTCTCTCAAAAATGGTAAGTTGGAAGTGTAGGTTTAGTCTGATGGCTCTCTCCATGAATGAAGAGGAGGTGGAGGGGTATATATAGCCTCAACACAAAATCTAACTGTTACACACAATTTACCAAACTCGGTGGGACCGAATCGTTAAACTCGGTCGGACCGATTTAGTAAACCTAGTGACCGTTAGTGATTTTCGGTGGGACTGACATGCATCTTGGTGAGACCGATTCGGTTAGGGTTAGGGCATAACATAATCTCGGTGAGACCGATTACACAAACTCGGTGAGACCGATTTGGTAATAAGCTTTCCAGAGAGTTGGTCAGTAAACTCGGTGGGACCGATTTGCTCTTTCCGGTGAGACCGAAATGTTACAAAAAGGAAACAGAGAGTTTACATTGCAATCTCGGTGGGACCGATCGCTCACTTCGGTTAGACCGAAACGTTACGAAGGGAAACAAAGAGATTGCAACCCCATCTCGGTGAGACCGAGATCCCTATCGGTAAGACCGATTTGCTTAGGGTTTGTGGCAATGGCTATGACTTTTGGAATCCGTGGCGCCGGATAGAAAGAATCGGTGTGACCGATTTTGGCTTTAGGTTTAGGTCATTTGTGGATGTGGGAAAGTAGTTGAGGGTTTTGGAGCATATCACTAAGCACATGAAGCAAGAGTCTCATTAAGCAACACCTCATCCCTTCTTGATAGTATTGGCTTTTCCTATAGACTCAATGTGATCTTGGATCACTAAAATGTAAAATGAAGAGTCTTGAGCTTTTGAGCTTGAGCCAATCCTTTGTCCTTAGTATTTTGAGGGATCCACTTTCATCATCCATGCCATGCCATTCATTGAGCTTTCCTGAAACAATAGTCTTGGAATAGCATTAGCTCAATGAGCTATATGTTGTTATGAAATACCAAAACCACCTAGGGATAGTTGCACTTTCAATCTCCCCCTTTTTGGTAATTGATGACAACTTATAGATCAAAGCTTCGACAACTGATAATAAAATTAAATAACATCGTCGCTTTGAGAACTATGTGATAAGCAAGAGCTCCCCCTAAATTTGTGCATAGTTTTAGATTTGCTTTGGACTACAAATGCACAATTAATTAGGCTTATGGGTTACTCTTCCATGTCACATACATCTTGGTGGAGCGCTCAAAATAATAAACAATGAATACATGCACTCATCACCAAGCATAGTGAGTGATCACATAAGATAGATAGGATAATATCAAGCATGCATAAGTGTAGCTTATGATCAAACACATGATCATCAATGTCTCACAAGCATAGTATCTCAACCAAAAGCAAATAAAGATGAAAAACCACCAAATAAAGTAAGAGAGAACAAAAGCAACACTCTCTCTCGAAGCCTATGATCTATACATTTTTCTCCCCCTTTGGCAACAAGTTACCAAAAAGTTCATAGAAAATGCATAGTGCTAGATCGACTCGCAGGCTTGATCTTCTGGTGGTGGTGTCCTGATAACTCCAAGGACGAAGGCTTCAGTTGATGTAGAGGGTGCTGGAGTTGATGCTGAAGCTGGTTGCACTAGAGCTGAAGGGGCAGTAGCTGGTGCTGAAGATGTTGCTCTAGTGTCTGCTACTGGCACTGCAACTGACCTTTGGGCTCTGGGCACTCTGGCAAACACATTGGTGGTAGTCTTGCCCTTCCTCTCTTGCATGTCATCCTGCAGCTGCTCCACAACTGACTGAATCTCAGTTACCTTGACATCTAGATCATAGAATTTTTGTTCCATGATTCTTTCCAGGCTCTCCTGGTTTTGAGTTAGGGTGGCCAACCCCTTCTCAATCCTCAGAGATGATGCTATCAAGTAACCAAGCTTCTCCTATTTGGTTTTCAAGAAATATTCAGATGCCTCCTCTTGAGTTGGCATCTTGGCAACCTTCTCCCTCTTTGCCTTCTCCTTCTTCTCTTGAGCTTGAACTGATGATGGATCATCCTCATTCATGACAACCTCATTGTCCTCAAAGTCTGGATAAAGTGGAAAGTGTTCCTTATCCAACTGATATTTTCCTGTGCCCATCTTTGAGTTTATCAATTCTTGAATCTGAGGTGCATATCCACAGCTCCTCTTCTGATCTGCTGCAGTCCTCTTGATTGTTTCAACTATAAGGCTCATGACTTTGAATTTTTGTGGCACATCAAATAAATGCAACATATTGATGGCATGCCCTCTGATCATGTTGTGGTCACCTGACTTGGGCAACAGAGTGTGCCTCAGAATCCAATTGATAGTAGGCAGCCCTGACAATAGAAAATGGACTGATCCAAAAGTGAAAGTCTCTAGGGCTTTGTCTGGGATCTCCTTGTACATGTGTGCCATGGTATTGTGTCCCATTTTCTTCTTGGCATATACATCCAGATCATCATCATTTTCCTTTGGGGCATTTATCAGTTTTGCCCATTCTTCAATAGTTGACTGGTACCTTGTACCTTCAGACATCCAAACTATTCTTCCATCTGGGTAAAAATGTGCTGTGGAGTAGAATTGCATGATAAGTTCATCATTCCAATTTGTGAGCTTTTGCCCAACAAAATCTACAACTCCACAAGCAACAAAGCTGTCTTGCACTCCAGGATAGTGCTGTTCATTCTCCTTCATGTATTTCCAGTTAACCCACCTCATGTCACAGACTATGGGCTTCTTGTCCAATAGAATTGTCTCATAGAAGTCCTGTTGTTCCTTTGTATGGAACCTGTAGTCAACAACAGTTCTTCTTCTTGAAGCATATGGATCCGCCATTCTCCACAGTCTCAGCCATGAATCCTTCCTGATTCTCATGTCCTCAGCCACAGGATGGGCATCATTGTGGTCTGGTATCTTTGGCTTGAGCTTCCTTAGAACCTGTCCTTCTTCATCTTCCTCCTCAGCAACCTCAGGCACTGGGGCCTTGTTCTTCTCAGCAGCTGGAATACTCCTGGTATTCCTCTTTGGTGCAGACTTGGCCTTGGGGGCAGCTTTGGGTGCTTCCTTGGGCTTAGATGTTGCAGCCCCAGATTTAATAGCATCACCCATAAGCTTTGGTGCCTTTGGTGCTGGTGCAGAAAGCTCTTCCTCTTCCATCATGGAAGGTTGCCCAACAACTCTGGCCATGGTCTTCTTGACCCTTTCCTTCCTCTTCTTGCTTTCATCAGCTGGCTCTTTGGGATCAGGATTTTCAGGCAGTTGAGTTGATGATATGGCCTTGGGCATAGGTTGCCTTCTTGCAGGCCTTTTAATCTTCATGCCTGGCTTTATATCCTTTGCTGAGCCATATTCCTTCTTGAGCACCACTTTCTTGGAAGTAGCCTCATCTTCCTCAGCTTTGTAATCTTCATCCTCTGAATCTGAAGTTCTTTTCCTCCTTTTCCTAGTTGCAGCCTTAGGCAAATTGCTAGGAGTACTTCTGCTCCCTTCATCTGAAGTTGAGGGACTAGTGCCCTCACTCAAGTCCATCTGCTCTTCTGACATGTTCTGGCTATCACTTTGATCAGACATACTGCAAAAGCTGACTGCTGACCCTGTGAAGAGTTATAGATGAGATAGAAAAGATGAGCATCACAAAATGCAGAGGTTTTTGCAAAAGAATGACTCAAAAGTTCAGTCGTAGTTTTCCACAGAAAGCATTTCGGATCCACCAATTTTCAAACTCGGTGATACCGAAGCAGTTTTGGAGCCTAAACTGATGATCTCGGTTGGACCAAGTTTCAGTTCAGTGGTACCGAGACTGCTAGGGTTTCACAGAATCCTCAAATCGGTTGCACCGATTAGTAATTCTCGGTCAGACCGAGAGTCACTAGTGCAATGGCATAAGCCAAATCGGTGAGACCGAGTTTTTCAACTCGGTGGGTCCGAGATGGTTTCGGCGGAAACCTAAACCTAAAAATTTGAATCACGTCTAATCTATGAACTACTTTGGCTGGATAGAAGAGTTTCAATCGTGGCAAGAATCAATATGAAAACAATGTGCCAGGAATCAGACGTGGATAGCACAAAGATTAAGTCCATACCCTAACTTGGCGGTGGACTTGTTACGGCGGCAACGGCGGGGACGAAATCCGTTGACGGCGGCGGAGACCAGCTACAGGAGGCTGCTGGCAATGAGGAGACGATCCGGAGACCACGATGGCAGAGCGAGCTGTTGCGTGGGCGAAGGGTTTCGGAGAAATTTCCAAAATTTTGCCCGTGGCTATATATATTGCTCGACCCTGTCGGTGTGACCGAGTGGAACAACTCGGTGGCACCGAGATGCATAACTGTGTTCAGTTACAGCAAATCGGTGAGACCGAAAAGTTCAAATCGGTTGCACCGAGATTGAAAACTCAGATCAACTTGATGATCTCGGTAGGACCGAAAAGGATCGGTCAGACCAAGAATCACTAAGAGGTTTTGGAAGTTTAAGTCCATGACGAATCGGGGACTCCGAGTGCTCCTCACACAGAGTGGTTCGAACCTGACTTGATCAAATTTTGTGATGTAGCATGAATAGAGTTTGAGATGAGAAAAGCATAGATAGCTAAAGAAGGTTCTTAGGCATTCTTGTCCATCCACTTGGCACAAAGAAAAGAATCCAAACAATCAAAACAACAAGTGGATGTCCTTGAATGAGTAAAATATGCACCAACATGCTCACACAATAAGATGTCAATAGAAATATGTGGCAAAGCATGCACAACCAATTTTAGCATCTATCAAGCAATTGGCGATGACTAGGTCATCTATATATATGAGTATATTGACTTAGGAGTCAAATGAGAGCATTTGATCATAGGTCATACTCATCGTTTAAGCTCAAGTGGGGTTACCACTTTTTCATAATGCATTAATGTGTTCACACCATTAGAGTTGCTTTGACTCAATTCTTAGAGTTAAGCTCCCCCTAGATGTGAGATCCCCCTTAGAGGGATGAACTAACCTTGGGTTTTTTCGATGATGACTTCATGTAGGTGTTGAAGATGTAGATGCTCAATGTTGATGTAGATCATTTGGAGCAATCCTTTGGAGTGAGTTGCACTTTCAACTTGCCTACATGGGTTAGTCCCACAAGGAACAAACAAGAATATCCATAGACATAGAGTGATGCACACATAAGATGATGTTCATGAAAACATTAGGTTACCTTGTCCCTTGCCTTACCAACATGAGGGTTTGTGACTCCTTGAACTAGTGCAAGATGTGAAAATTGATTGCACTTGTTCTTGCCAAAATGATATGAATGAAGAATGTTGGCGGAGTCACCCTCAAGAACTCTCTAGTTCTTCTTCTTCGGGATCCACATCATCTTGATGGGGATCCTTGGAGTTGTAGTTGTACTTGATGAAGTAGAACTTGACGTAGTCTTGGGGACCCACTTGAACGTGGCTTTAGGTGCTTCTTCAAATGCATCAATCTCTTCTTGAAGCTTGTCCTTGCCTTTGTTCTTGTGGTCTTGTGGTGGAAGATCATCTTGAGCTTGTGTCCCCTTGAAGGAAGTAGGATCATACTTCTCTTGTTGAGGAACAAACTTTGTCTTGGGGTATTGATCTTCTTCCCACTCAACTCCATTGGTGTTGAACTTTCATTCAAAACCAACACCTTGATTCTTTCGGTGTCTTCCTTGCTTGCGTACAATTTCCTCGAATTGCTTACTCCCGGCAAGGCTCTTGTAAACACCTTTCTCTATAATTCCCTTCAATAAACTATTTTCTTGCTCAAGTGTAACTTGGCTAAGAGAATCATTAGTGGAATCAAGAGAACTACTAGAAGCAACAACATTGGATTTGACATTATTATTGTTACTACTAGAGGAAGTATCTTTCTTGTACGTGTTACTAAACTTGACTTGAGGCATGTAAGTAGATAAGAGTAAACGCTTGGCAATGTAAGAAGAACTTTTCTTTCGGAGATCATCATTGATTGCCTTTAAGAACTCATGCTCTTGCTCAAGATTGAGCTTTTCAAAGCGTAACTTCTCATGAGCCCTTAAAAGTTCTCGATGATCTTCGAAGATAGTTTCATGAGCCAACTTAAGAGTGTTTAGTTCTTTAGTTAGAAGCTCAATTTTCTCCTTATCATTGTCATTCATTTGATTAGCATGATTAATTGATGTTTCATCATAGTATTCATCACTAGAGTTGTCAACAAGTAAATCATCATCCACAAGCAAGTCATCTTCATCACTATTAAAATCAACATACTCGGGATGTGTTACCTTTGGACCTTTGGCCATGAAGCATCTTCCAACACCTTCATTTGGTGAATCAAATATGTCGTAGGAGTTGGTTGACACAAGTGCTAGACCGGCAACACCTTCATCTTGAGTATATTCGGAGTCGGAGTGATATCTTCTCTCAGAGTGTTTGTCGGAGTCGGAGCCGGAAACCCATTCACCAACATGAGCTTGATGTCTTCGTTTTGTGTAGCTCCTTGATGACTTGTCCTTTCTTTCCGAATCCTTACTTCTCTGTGAGGGTCTTTGTTCATAACGATCATCTCTACTCCTCCTCTCTCTTGGTGGTGATTCTTCTCTTTTGCTCCTTCTTCTTGGAGAATCTTCTCTTCTTTTGTAGGGTGCCGTACACTCATTGGAGTAGTGTCCAGGCTTCCCACAATTGTAGCAATTGCGCTCTCGACTAGAAGATCTCTTGTCATGATAAGACCTTGACTTGGAGCTTCTTTCTTTGCTTCTACTCTTGTAGAATTTGTTGAAGTTCTTCACCATTAAGCTCAATTCTTCATTGAAGGTTGGTTTCTCACTTGATGATGTAGGGGCTTCACTTGGGGCTTTGTAAGCACCACTTGACTTGTTGTGAAGTTCCTCCTTATCCTTGAGTGACATCTCATGAGCAACAATCCTTCCAATGACTTCCGTTGGCTTGAGATCTTTGTAGTTTGGCATCATTTGGATCAATGTGCACACGGTATCATACTTTCCATCCAATGCTCTTAGGATTTTCTTGATGATGAATTTGTCGGTCATCTCTTCACTCCCTAAGCCGGCAATCTCATTTGTGATAAGAGCAAGCCTAGAGTACATTTCAGCGACACCTTCACCATCCTTCATTTTGAACTTGTCAAGCTGACTTTGGAGCACATCCAACTTGGATTCCTTGACGGACTCGGTACCTTCGTGCATATCAATCAAAGTATCCCAAATTTCCTTTGCATTCTCAAGACGGCTGATTTTATTGATTCTTCGGGGCACAATCCGTTGAAGATGATGTCACATGCTTGAGCGTTGTATTGCAGCATCTTCAATTCTTCTGCATTAGCTTCACGGTTCAGTTCTCTCCCATCGAAGAATTCACCTTGCAAGCCAATACAAATAATTGCCCAAACGACGGGGTTATGTCCAAGAATATGCATTTTCATCTTATGCTTCCAACTAGCAAAATTAGTACCATCAAAGTAAGGACCTCTACGGTGATAATTTCCCTCGCTAGACGCCATACTCTCCTAGGTTGTGAAACCAAGGCTATGACCACCAAAAGCTATGGAAATCAAGGCAAATGGAGACCAAGCTCTGATACCACTTGTAGGACCTTGAAGTATGTCTAGAGGGGGGGGGGTGATTAGACTACTTGACCAATAAAAACTTAACCTTTTCCCAATTTTAGAGTTTGGCAGATTTTAGCTATTTTAGGACAAGTCAAGCAATCATCACACAATTCAAGCAAACATTCAAAGAGTGTATAGGCAGCGGAAATTAAAGCATGCAACTTGCAAGAAAGTAAAGGGAAGGGTTTGGAGGATTCAAACACAATTGGAGACACGGATGTTTTTGGCGTGGTTCCGATAGGTGGTGCTATCGTACATCCACGTTGATGGAGACTTCAACCCACGAAGGGTAACGGCTGCGCGAGTCCATGGAGGGCTCCACCCACGAAGGGTCCACGAAGAAGCAACCTTGTCTATCCCACCATGGCCGTCGCCCACGAAGGACTTGCCTCACTAGCGGTAGATCTTCACGAAGTAGGCGATCTCCTTGCCCTTACAAACTCCTTGGTTGAACTCCACAATCTTGTCGGAGGCTCCCAAGTGACACCTAGCCAATCTAGGAGACACCACTCTCCAAGAAGTAACAAATGGTGCGTTGATGATGAACTCCTTGCTCTTGTGCATCAAATGATAGTCTCCCCAACACTCAACTCTCTCTCATAGGATTTGGATCTGGTGGAAAGAGGGTTTGAGTGGAAAGCAACTTGGGGAAGGCTAGAGATCAAGATTCATATGGTAGGAATGGAATATCTTGGCCTCAACACATGAGTAGGTGGTTCTCTCTCAAAAATGGTAAGTTGGAAGTGTAGGTTTAGTCTGATGGCTCTCTCCATGAATGAAGAGGAGGTGGAGGGGTATATATAGCCTCCACACAAAATCTAACTGTTACACACAATTTACCAAACTCGGTGGGACCGAATCGTTAAACTCGGTCGGACCGATTTAGTAAACCTAGTGACCGTTAGTGATTTTCGGTGGGACTGACATGCATCTTGGTGAGACCGATTCGGTTAGGGTTAGGGCATAACATAATCTCGGTGAGACCGATTACACAAACTCGGTGAGACCGATTTGGTAATAAGCTTTCCAGAGAGTTGGTCAGTAAACTCGGTGGGACCGATTTGCTCTTTCCGGTGAGACCGAAATGTTACAAAAAGGAAACAGAGAGTTTACATTGCAATCTCGGTGGGACCGATCGCTCACTTCGGTTAGACCGAAACGTTACGAAGGGAAACAAAGAGATTGCAACCCCATCTTGGTGAGACCGAGATCCCTATCGGTAAGACCGATTTGCTCAGGGTTTGTGGCAATGGCTATGACTTTTGGAATCCGTGGCGCCGGATAGAAAGAATCGGTGTGACCGATTTTGGCTTTAGGTTTAGGTCATTTGTGGATGTGGGAAAGTAGTTGAGGGTTTTGGAGCATATCACTAAGCACATGAAGCAAGAGGCTCATTAAGCAACACCTCATCCCTTCTTGATAGTATTGGCTTTTCCTATAGACTCAATGTGATCTTGGATCACTAAAATGTAAAATGAAGAGTCTTGAGCTTTTGAGCTTGAGCCAATCCTTTGTCCTTAGTATTTTGAGGGATCCACTTTCATCATCCATGCCATGCCATTCATTGAGATTTCCTGAAACAATAGTCTTGGAATAGCATTAGCTCAATGAGCTATATGTTGTTATGAATTACCAAAACCACCTAGGGATAGTTGCACTTTCAGTACTGCGACGCCTCCAAACAAGGACTTGGATGCGTACTTATGCAATACAACAAGGTAGTAGCATATGCATCACGACAGCTATGACCCCACGAGGGAAATTATCCTACTCATGATCTGGAATTGGCTGCGGTGGTTCATGCTCTAAAAATTTGGAGACACTATCTCATCGGGAAGAGGTGCCAAATTTTACCGATCACAAAAGTCTCAAGTATATATTTACTCAGCCAGATTTAAATCTCCGTCAACAAAGATGGCTTGAGTTAGTCGAGGATTGTGATCTTGGAATAAATTACCACCCGGGTAAGGCCAACGTGGTTGCCGATGCACTCAGTCGAAAGCCTGTCAGCCTAAATGTCATATTGAAATCCTTGGCTCCTGAACTTCAAGAGGAGATTGCGCAGCTCAACCTGGTCATAGTTGATGCTGGCCTTGCTAATATTTTGGAAGTTGCCCCCACACTTGAGGAAGAGATCCGCAAGGCCCAGCCAACTGATACCGTCCTGCAGAAACATGCCAAGAGTGTGGTAGCAGGACAGACTCCAGATTTCTCAAAGGACCAATTCGGTACCCTCCGATTCCGTGGAAGGATTTGTGTACCTAATCAAGTGGATTTGATGCTGAAAATCCTGTCAGAAGCACACAAATCCTCGTATTCTATTCACCATGGAGGTACGAAAATGTATGAAGACCTTCGACAAATATTCTGGTGGGATGGAATGAAGAAAGACATTGCCTACTTTGTGGCCTGTTGCGACATATGCAACAAGGTGAAGGCAGAGCATCAGAAGCCAGATGGACTTCTCCAACCACTGCCAGTTTGACAATGGAAATGGGATGATGTCTGCATGGATTTCATCACAGGGCTACCTAAGACTCAGCGAGGCAATGATGCAGTCTGGGTCATAGTGGACACCTTAACCAAGGTAGCTCACTTTATTCCGATCAGAACCACATATCGAGCAGATCAACTTGCACAAATGTATGTATCTAGAATAGTCAGTCTGCATGGAGTACCCCGAACCATCACTTCTGACCGAGGTTCACTTTTTACCTCTGCTTTTTGGTCACGTCTCCATCAAGCCTTGGGGACAACGCTGAAATATAGTACCGCTTATGATCCTCAGACTGATGGACAGACAGAGCGGGTAAATCAAATACTCGAAGATATGCTACGAGCCTGTGCTTTGGCCCAAGGATCTAAATGGGAAGACTATCTTCCGTATGCTGAGTTCTCGTATAACAACAGCTTCCAGACCAGTTTAAAGATGTCACCGTATGAGGCTTTGTATGGCCGTAAGTGCCGCACTCCTTTAAATTGGTCCCAAACTGGAGATAGCCGTATTTTAGGAACAGATCTGATGATGGAAGCTGAGAAACAAGTTAAGGAAATCCGAGACAGATTGCAATTGGCCAAATCTCGACAGAAGAGTTATTATGATGCAAAGCACCGACAGATCAGTTTTGAACTCGGAGAGCACGTATACCTCCGAGTCACTCCTATGAAAGGAGTCAAGAGATTCCAGACTCGTGGAAAGTTGTCACCAAGATTTATTGGTCCATTTCCAGTTATATCCCGAGTGGGTCTGTTGCATATCAGTTGGAACTACCCCTTTAATTGTCGGAAGTGCACAATGTGTGTCATGTTTCACAGTTGAGGTGATGCATATCTCCGCCTGAGAAAAAGACTACTATGACTGAAATAGAGTTGGCAAAGGATTTAAAATATGAAGAGAGGCCGGTTAGAATTTTGGATCAGATGGAAAGGGTCACTCGTAGTAAAGCAAGGAAGTTCTACAAAGTCCAGTGGGAGCATCACACAGAGTCGGAATCAACTTGGGAACGGGAAGAATTTCTAAAGGCACATTACCCAGAATGGTTTTCCAAAGCAACCGAATCTCGAGGACGAGATTCATTCTAAGTAGGGGAGTTTTGTGACAGCCTAGTTTTTGCCCTCTTCTCTTTGCTTGATTTTCAGTTGGTTTGATATTGAAATTTGGGTTTTCAATCTTTTCATATGGACTTAAACACTTGGGTACCCCTTGACTTTCACCCAAGTGCCTCATCTCCCTTTCTAACCATCATTTCCTCTCTGGTTCAACTCAAAATAATATTTTGAATATTTTTCTTTAATGAAAAATGTTCATTTCCCTCTCTTAAACCCTAGCTAGCTCAATATTCTCCAAAGCAACCCCAATTTTTCTTGCCCACAAAAATCTGAGAAAATTCACAAATATTCTTTGAACCCTAGGGCACCTTCCTGAGCAAAAATATTTCACCACTTTTGGAATATTTTTGCTACAGAAAATATTTTCCGTTCTGGACAGAAATGGTAGTTTCTACAACAACTACCATTTTACTTGCTCCATTGTGGCTGATTTTTCTTGTGCATCATCACCTTAGTAGATGATTGCTAACCTCCAAAGCCCAGCTCCCAACTCCCAGTAGTTTGACCATAGTAAGCTCTCAAAGTTACTGTCCAGAAACTTACCAGGCGCGTGAAATCTTTTCTACTGCACCTGAGACCAAACCCAAGTATGGTAACCACTAAAACTACCACGAACAACAAGCCAGCCATGAACTTTGGACTTAGGTCAGCCGGAGGGCAGAGTTCACGCGGTGACCATGCGTGTGCACGATGCAAACCTGCATGTCACCGCGCTCTAAGTGCCACGAAGCAGTCTGGTGCGCGCGTGCTCGCTTCCCCGACTGCCTAAGCGTGCCAAACTTCGCCACAATCCTCGTCCAAACCCCCTTAACTCCACCCTAGCGCTCGCCGACGCCCGAGCTCGCCGCAGCGAGCACGGGCGCGGTCCGGCAAACGCAACAGTGCGCTGCACACTGTGCTCGTCGCCTTCCCCTCGCTCCTGTGCTCATCCCCGCTCGCCCACAATTCCTGCGTGAGTAGTGTCGCCTTCTCCCCCTCTCACTGACGCTGTTCGTCACCGGATGCCGTGCCCAGGTGTCCACCGGTGGAGCCCGATCCCCCCTCGACGCTTGGCTATAAATAGAGCCCTCCCCAGCCTCCTCAAGCACCATCCACCACTCCCACACACTCCACGATCTTGTAGAAGGCGTAGCCCGGCCGGGCAGGCCGCGGGCCGCTGTCCCCGAGCTCGAGCTCTCCGGCGATCCTCTCGGGTCGTCTCCGCGGTTCCAGTCCCTCCCAGGCCTGGGCAACCCTTCCAGGGCCTCCTCCGCTCGTCGGTGGTGCTGTTCCGCCTGGTTGGAGCCCCTGGAGTCGCCTCTGTTCGCCATCGTCTTCGTCTCCGGCGACCTTCGCTCTCTGCCTCCACTAGAGAGGTTGATTCCGACGCCATCCGACCACCCCTAGTTACTCTATGGGTACGGGCAGGTGCGCCTCCGTCTCCTCTCTCGATCCCTCCCTCTCGTTTTGGCAAAGAAGCCCTCGTCACCGGCGTGTGCTCCGGCGAAGCCGCATCGTCCTCTGTTTCCTTCTCACTCTCCTCCTCACCTGACTAGCAGGGGCCGCTAGTCAGCCACTCAGTACGCGCGCGAAGCGGTACGAGTGGTGGCGCCCCGAGGCTTTACGCCTTCGATGTCATCCCCCCCTCCGCAGTCTGTTTTTATTTAAATTCAAATTCATATTATTCCGGAGAGTGTCAAACGGCCAAAACTCTGTAACCATAAGTCCAAATGAATTGATTCTTTTTGTGTTGTGTTCTTTGTAAAGAAATCTAGCAGCTCACCAAAAATGAGATTTTTCTTTGCTGTCTAGATTTTCTGGTGAATTTCAGAAGGGTTCTTGATATTTTCTTCTTGTGTTTAAAATTATTTTCAGAGAGTGAGGCTTGTCTTGAGGATCACCATGAGGCTTGTGAACCTCATCTGCACTAAGGCAAGCCACAACAACATTTTCATGGTGCCATTACAATAGTTGTGATTTTCCTACTTGAATGAATGATTTAATCCATGCATTTAAACCACTACCATGTTATTTACTTTCTGTTAGTTGCTTGTTTAAGTTAATATGCTTGGTTTATAGAAAGTTTAAAGCTAACTAAGTTGGTTAAGAAACTAGAACTAATTTTTGTTATGAAGGAAGTAATATGGTTTTGAATATAAATAATTAGTTGGAGTTATTTTCCTGCATGAGTAAAAATGGTAAAATTTGCTAGAAAAGATTATGTTTAAAGTGAGGTTTAATCCTAACCAGAGAAGTGTCATGAGTTTTTGAGGTTTATGCTTAGTATGAATATAGTTGACTCAGTCATTTCTGTTAAATTGTGATGCATATGTTCATGTTGCATTTCATGGCATACTATGACACCAGTTATTTTCACTTTAAGTTGAACCTGATAATAACTCAACTTGAATATATTGTTGACCGGGTCATGGTGCCACTGAATCGATTTTTTCCCAGTGCAACCACATTTACCTTTATGGGAAGGCCCTTATTTGGTCCGTTGTCAAGCCTCTGGTCGGTGCCTCCAACGAGGGAAGGTTACGGGCGTGCGGTACCCTGGCCCAGTAAGCAGACATAACCTTGTGTGTGCGTTGTTGAGATTATGGTAACGTGTCCCCGTGTGGGACGTTTATGTTTTGGCCATGACGGTGGTCATTGGTGTCTTTGGTAGACACGGGGCCACCCAGGACTAGCCCAATGGGGAGTGAGTCACAGTGGCCGGGAGAGTGTCATGGCAATGGAGGTGTTTCGTCGGAATGTCGTTGTTCCATCCGAATGGGAGTGCGAGGCCATGGGTTCCGTGGTGTGGGTACAGTGCGCTACCTCTGCAGAGTGTATTAATCTATCGATAGCCAAGTCCACGGTTACGAACACACTCGAAAGTAGGTCACACCATGGGTCAACATTTAATAAATCTTGCACACTAACTAATAAACTTTGCACGGTTGATGATGGTGGGAAGGCCATCTTGATGTTCGGGACCAAGTGTTGATCGTGGTTGTGATCACCGGAAGGATCACTGTTTGAGACCAAAGGTTGGTCGTGGTTGTGATCGCCGGAAAGATCATGAGGTAAACTGAGTTAAGACCTCGGGGTTGGTACGGTTGCGATCCAAGAGCGATCACCGTTGGTAAGCCAGTCCGAGGGATTTTTCTCATAAAAGCAGGATCACTGCATGTTGCATATATTGTTGCATTGTTAATAATTGGTTAATTATCATGATATTGTTTGTCATTATGTTTATGTTTGTTGTGATCTTGCAAGTACATTCAATGTACTGACCTGGTTTGTCATGCAAGATTTCAGGAAAGTCTCGTTGGAAAGGAGTGTCGTACGAATCTAGATCATGTACACATCGGTGTCCCTGTGCTATGGAGTTTCCGCTACGATGTTGTTCCGCTGCCGCGTAGTTGTTATGATAGAGGCCCCTTTATGTTCACTAAATAATGTACATATTGTTCAGCGGCACCATGTGTGCCGCTTGGTCTCACCACCTATTGTAATATAAACTTTGATCCGCTAGCATCAATAAAGCGGTTGTTTTCTGTACCAAGATGTTGTGTGTTGCCGGAAGACATGGTCTCTGGGCTGGCAATGCACTGTAACCGGTTGCTCTGAGCCGGGGTGGCGCAACGCTTGGTATCACAGCTGCACTGACTATAGGCCACGCTAGACTACGATGTGTTAACTGGACATTAGATACAAGTTTAAGTTGAGTGTCGGGGACTGCTGAACTCGGCCCGGGGGCCGAAGCCGGCAACCCGGCCACCATCGCCCTCGACGCGGCCGCCGCCATCCCTGACCCGGGGGCTGCTCAGCCCATCTCGGGGGTTGCCGACCCGAAACCCACCCTGGTGGCCGTCTACACCGTGATGACGGCCCCGTCTTAGGCCCGGCCCATCTCAGAGGTCCTGGAGAATGGGGCCCTCCCCATGGACGAGACCGAAGCCCAGCAGGTGTAACGCCGAGCATCCGCCTACAGCATCATCAACAACGAGCTTGTCAAACGCAGCTCCACCGGTGTGTTCTAGCGCTACGTCGAGCAGGACCAAGGCATTGAGATCCTCCTCGACATACACCAGGGCGAGTGCGGGCACCACGGCGCCTCGCGGTCCCTGGTGGCCAAGGCTTTCCGCCATGGTTTCTACTGGACTACGGCCCTCCAAGACGCCGAGTTACTCGTCCTCAAGTGCGAGGGATGCCAGCACTTCAGCAAGTGCAACCACCAGCCGGCGTCAGCACTCCGCACCATCCCAATCGCCTGGCCCTTCGTGGTCTGGGGACTCGACATGGTGGGGCCCTTCAAAACCGCCCGAGGCGGCATGACGCATCTGCTGGTGGCGGTGGACAAGTTCACCAAGTGGATCGAAGCACGGCCAATCAAGAAGCTGGACGGGCCGACGGCCATCCGGTTTGTCAAATATATCGCGTTACGCTACAACATGTCGAACAGCATAATCACGGACAACGGCACCAACTTCCAATACTGCTCCGTCTCTGACATCCGCCTCGACCTGGCCTCCATTGCACACCTGCAGACCAACGGGCAGGTCGAGCGGGCCAATAGCCTCATCCTATCCGGCATCAAGTCGCGGCTCATCCGCTCACCCGGCAGCTGGCTTGATGAGTTGGCAGCTGTCCTCTGGAGTCTCTGAACCACGCCAAACTGGTCGACCGGGTTCACCATGTTCTTCCTCCTTTATGGAGCCGAAGCCGTCATCCCGACCGACGTCGGGTTCAACTCGCTGTGTGTCATGATATACACTGAAGCCGAAGCCAAGGAAGCCCGTGAAGACGGTGTAAACCTACTCGAAGAAGCACACCTCCTAGCGCTCAGCCGTTCGGCCATCTACCAGCAAGGCCTGAGGCACTACCACTGCAAGAAGAACAAGCCCCTCACATTCCGCAAGGGCGACCTCGTCCTCCGACTCATCCAAGAGCAAGTCGGCCAGAACAAGCTGTCTCCTCCATGGGAGGGCCCCTTCATCATCAGCAGGGCCTTGTGCGATCACAATGCCTACTACCTCATCGACGCTCGCAAGTCAAACAAGTGCAAGAGGGACACCGCCAGTGAAGAAACGACCCGACCATGGAATGCGGAACTCCTCCGCCCGTTTTACAGATAGTCGTATGAATGTATGTATTGCTGCCTTTTGTAATCGCATGAAACCATGGAGTCCCCGAACGATGCTCGGGGGCTGCCCTTTTCCAACCAAGTTATTGCGTCTCCTATATTTGTGCATCACTTTGCTCCTGAACCCAGCCATCGGTCCGACTCGCTCGACCCGGGGGCTCGGGGGCTAGCCGGCTTGGTCACCACCCGCCGCCTTCCTTGGTGATTCCTGACGTGTTAAGGACGCCGCGGCCCCCCACTTCGTCCTAGGCCACAAAACCGGCTCCGGCTGTCGGCTGGCAAGCACAACGGGCCAAAGCACTAGCACGCCTCAAACACTAAGTCAAAGGTTGCCGGGTCGCCCAACCTGGCCTGTCACTCTAAAATGGCCGCACGACCGGCTGCTCGCCAAACCGGCTCTGCCGAATTGCCGCCAGCCGACCCAGTGGGTGTTTCGCTCGCGCTCAACGTGTTGAAATCCTAAGTACTGTGCACCCCTCTCAAACAACTGAACTCCTTGTCACAGACCGGAGCCTCAGACGTCAGACTCGTGGGAGGGAGGTTCGAGAAAGGAAAGTCGCAAGAAAATGGCTCAAAAAGCGGAAAGCAAAAGCACAGGCACCCACAAAATATACACATCATAGAATATTAAAGGACGGGCCCACGGTCAGAGTTCATTACACCCAGAAACCCCCAGTGGGTGGGTGGACCTGCTACCTACCATAAATTTTCACTAAGTCATAACAGGGCAGCCTCAAGCGTCTCCAGCTCCGGGTCGCGCAGTTGACGGCTCGCCCGCGGCGGCCTCCTGGTCCGCCAAAGTACCAGTGTCTTCCTCATTGTCACCCCCGTCGTGGTAGATGTCCGTCTCCTCGGAGCTACCCTCCGGGTCGTGCAGAAGTAGGCCGTAGTCGTCGCCAGGCACGACTCCGCCATATTCCGCCCACTCCAGGTGGAACTCGTCATGGAAGGTGAACCCGGCGATGTAGCTGGCCCGGGCAGCAATTCGCCCGGCCTGCGCCTGCAGCAGCTCCTCTAAGCCGGCCCGCTGGCCCATCAACGCGTCCAGCTGCAGGTCTGGGTGCTAGGACAACACAAACCTGAGTGCCATCTCGGCGCCGGCACAGGCGGCTAAAACGAGCCACTCATGAAGCCGGTTTGGCCCCATCTCCAACCAGCGCGCCAGCCGCGTGAAGCTGCTCGGCACAACAGAGCCCGGCCACAGGTCTGCCATCATCGTCATGCCGGCCTGGGAGAGCCGCCCCATCCGATCGCCCAAGATCCGTAGACAAGCCTCGGTGGCGGTCATGATCTCCGGGAAGGTCCAGGCCACCTGCGGGTTGGTCCCGGAGCCAACGAACGCTAGGGGTCACGCTGGAAGCGGACGCCTTCCTCCACCAGCTGATGCGTCTCCGGGAAGGCCCCTGCCAAAAAATGAAGCAAGTCATAAAAAAGGCACCAAGGATAAGAAGCCGGGATCCCAACCCGGTAGAACTCAAGAAAAACACTTTACTGGAGAAGGATTCTTCCAGGTGCTGTGCTTCAAGTAACGTACCGCGCCGCTCCCGATCAATGGTGCGGTCACGCTCCTGGAGCGCCTTCTCCAAGTCGTCCACCTTGGCAAGGGCCACCTTCAACTCGGCATCCTTGTCCTCAGCCGCCTTCTTGGATGCTACATGGCAGCAGGTCTCCTCCTGACGGGTCTGCTCCACAGCGGTCATCCGTCCCTTCAGGCGCTCCACCTCGGCCTGGAGCTGGCCCTTGTCGTCGGCTAGCTTGTCGTGTTGCTGGTCCACCTCGGTCAGGGCCCGCTGCGCCTCCTCCACATTGGCGGCTTCCACCTTGAGGCGCTCAACCTCGGCCTCGAAACGACTCTTGTCTCCCGCCAACTGCTCCTGCAGCCAACTAGCTTTGTCGAGCGACCGCTGGGCTGCCACCACCTTCGCCAGCGCCACCTCGGCTCCAAGACGGCCGGCATCAGCGACAAGCCGGTCGTAGTGAAGGATGGCCCGGAACAGCTGGGTCTTCTGAGGCAGCACCTCGGCTACAAGAAAAAGATTCAAAAACAAAGGACGGGTTTATAGATTCGACCCAACTACTACGCAGTTGGCCCGAATCTCGGGAGCTACTCCCAGTGGGTGCGCTAGCGCGCCTCCACTAAAAAAGAGCACAAAGAATACCTGCGGCGACGCGGAGCTCCTCCTCCTTGCGGGAAGCTGCTCCTTGAGCTCCCGATACTTGCCCAGGAGGGGGTTGAAGGCGCTGACCCGGTAGGCATCCAGTTGCTGCAAAAAGCAACGATCAACACAAAGACGACACTCTAAAGATTCAACCAAACTACTACATAGTTGGCCCGAACCTTGGGGGCTACACCCAGTGGGTGCGCTAGCGCGCCCCCAGAAAGAAGAAGCTACAGAGGGAGAAATATCAGAAGACGAGAAAGGAGCTTACCAGCACGGCGCGCTCCAGCTCCCGCGTCCGCTCCACCTCGGCATGGGTGAAGGCCTCGATCCGGTCCCTCCGCCCCTACAGACGGCGGCTGACGGCCTCCATCGCCGCCTCCTCCTGGTTCTGGGGCCTAAAGATTATGTCGGTCCTGCCCCGTGCCGGCAGCGACACGGCAGGTCGACGTCCCCTGGCCTGGGCACCAGGGCATGCTCTCCGCCGGCTGCTCCCCCCGCGGCCGGCGCCTCCTCCGACGCCCTCTTCAGCGCTGCCACTGGCTCGGTAGCCGGGGTGGCCTGCGACGCCACCACCTGTGGCGCCTCGCTCGCCGACGCCCGAGGCGTCCCCTGTGGCGCCATCCATGGTGCCTCCTCCAAGACGATGTCGCCGTCGCCTCCGTCGACCCCCGCCCGCTCAACCGCGTCGGCCCGCAGCGGGGTGTCGTCCCCAACAACCACGACCTCCTGGTCGAGGTCCACCACCTCTGCATGGCCTCCTTGGCCGCGCTCCCTCGTCGACGATGGCTCGAAGACGGCCGCCGCCACCATCGTTCCCTCTGGCATCTCCGGCCACGCCAGCCCCTCGTCGGCCCGCGCCCACGTTGCTGCGGCATTGGTCTAGGCCTGGACCGATGCCGCCTCCAGCTCCACCTCGTCCCTGTTCCAGTCCCGCCAGGCCAAGCCTTCGGCGTCAGCCGGGTCCAGGCCAAGATCCGGATCCACCGGCTCCCCCTCCTCGTCCCGGTCGACGGCACCGGACCGGCTCCTCCAGAACACGGCGCCCTCGGTGGCTACGGCGTCTGCTGCCGCCCTTGCCAGCGCGATCGGCAACCTGAAGTCCAAGACGAAATAAATAACAAGCAGGGCCGCTAGGCCACTCGGATGCAAGCAAAGAAAAACTCACCCTGCAAGCACCAGAACGGCGGGCCTCGCCGGCCTCTCTTGCGGAGTGCCACGCCTCCTCTTGGTGGCCGGCCTCGCACTCCCGGCCGGGTTTGCCGCGCTTCACGACCGGGGGCTGCGGCGCGACGCTGTTCTTCCTGTGCGGCCGACTCGCCGCCGGCGCCTCCCACGACGACCCGGCGTCGCCCGCGCCGCCACCTCCTCCACCCAACGCCACTGCGTCAACGGCCCGCGTCAGCATCGCCCGCACCGTGTCGCGCCCAACAACTCAAGGAACATGAAAAAAGCAAAACTTACACGCGTGGCGCCCTGCGCCGACGTCGGCTGCCGCCTCCTCCCTTCCGTCGTGGGCCACGGGCTCCTCCGATGCAGCCCACACCACCTGGGATGGCGCCCGGGCATAAGGATGTCGGATGGCACTCAGAAGCACCTCCCGCGTCGCATCGGGACGGATAAGAAGATGCGCATCAACAAAATACGGAGACTAGGGACTCACCATGTGCGCCCACCACGACAGGGTTGATGCACGTTTTCTCCGACGAAAACTTCGAGGTCTCTTTATAGTTCTTTGTGTGGATTGAGTATTATGAATATGAATTTGCTTTGGTGTTATTCTAGTACAAACTCTAGGATAGACCGAATGGAAAAATAGCTTTGTGTTATTTTAGTACGAATTCTTGAATACATCGAACGGATAGAATAGCTTTGAGGTGGTTTCGTGACCTGCAAACAATTCCTATCTTTTGTTCTCCGCTAATAGGAACCCGGGAGTGATTCTTTATTGCACTTTGAGGGATAATCATATGATCCAACTATGTTAGGATTGTTGAGAGGTTGCACTAGAGAAAGTACGGACCCTAGGCCTCATTTTTAAGCATTGCAACACCGTTTTTGTTTTGTTTTCTTAGAAAAGGAGGATGACCCCCGGCCTCTACATATGGGCGATGCATATGGCTACTTTATTAATTATTCTCACCAGACCTTACAAAGTCATACAACAGCAAGACTAAAGCCACCGTCTAAGTTGTTGGAAATATGCCCTAGAGGTAATAATAAAATGGTTATTATTATTATATTTCCTTGTTCATGATAATTGTCTGTTGTTCATGCTATAATTTTATTGACCGGAAACCGTGATACATGTGTGAATACATAGACCGTAATATGTCCCTATTAAGCCTCTAGTTGACTAGCTCGTCGATCAATAGATGGTTGTGGTTTCCGGTCCATGGACATTGGATGTCGTTGATAACGGGATTACATCATTAGAAGAATGATGTGATGGACACGACCCAATCCTAAGCACAGCACAAGATCGTGTAGTTCGTTTGCTAAGAGTTTTCTAATGTCAAGTATCATTTCCTTAGACCATGAGATTGTGCAACTCCCGGATACCGTAGGAATGCTTTGGGTGTATGAAACGTCACAACATAACTAGGTGGCTATAAAGGTGCATTACAGGTATCTCCGAAAGTGCTGTTGAGTTGGCATGAATCAAGACTGGGATTTTTCACTCCGTATGACGGAGACGTATCTCTGGGCCCACTCGGTAATGCATCATCATAATGAGCTCAATGTGACTAAGGAGTTGTTCACGGGATCATGCATTATGGAACGAGTAAAGAGACTTGCCAGTAACAAGATTGAACAAGGTATTGGGATACCGACGATCGAATCTCGGGCAAGTAACATACTGGTAGACAAACGGAATTGTATACGGGGTTGATTGAATCCCCGACATCGTGGTTCATTCGATGAGATCATCGTGGAACATGTGGGAGTCAACATGGGTATCCAGATCCCGTTGTTGGTTATTGGCCGGAGATATGTCTTGGTCATGTCTGCATGGTTCCCGAACCCGTAGGGTCTACACACTTAAGGTTTGGTGACGCTAGAGTTGTTATGGGAAATAGTATGTGGTTACCGAAGGATGTTTGGAGTCCCAGATGATATCACAGACATAACAGGGGGTTCTGGAATGGTCCAGAGATGAAGATTTATACATGGGAAGTCCTTATTCGGTCACCGGAAGTGTTCAGGGGTTACCGGTATTGTACCGGGACCACCGAAGGGGTTCCGGGGGTCCACCGGGAGGGTCCACCTGCCCCGAAGGGCCCTATGGGCTGAATAAGGAGGGGAACCAGCCCCTAGGTGGGCTGGGCGCCAACTCCCCCCTAGGGCCCATGCGCCTAGGGTTGGAGGAAACCCTAAGGGGGCGCCCCCACCTTGCTTGGGGGACAAGCCTCCCCCTTGACCGCCCCCCCTTAGATGATATCTAAGGGGGCGGCCCCCTCTTCCCTTCCCCTATGAATAGTGGGGGGTGAGAGGTCTGCCGCACCCCTTCCCCTGGAGCAGCCCATTCCTCTCGAACACCACCTCCTCCTCCGTAGAGCTTGGCGAAGCCCTACAGAAATACCACAAGCTCCACCACCATGTCGTCCTGCTGCCAGAGCTCTCCCTCAACTTCTCCTCTTCCCTTGCTGGATCAAGAAGGAGGAGACGTCCCCGGACTGTACATGTGTTGAACGTGGAGGCGTCGTCAGTTTGGCGCTAGATCGGATCTTCTGCGATTTGAATCGCCGCGAGTACGACTCCATCATCCGCGTTCTTGTAACGTTTCTGCTTAGCGATCTTCAAAGGTATGAAGATGCACTCCCGCTCTCTCTTGTTGCTAGAATCTCCTAGATTGATCTTGGTGATACGTAGGAAAATTTTGAATTATTGCTACGTTCCCCAACAGTGGCATCATGAGCCAGGTTTATGAGTAGATTCTATGCATGAGTAGAACACAAGTAGTTGTGGGCGTTGGTTTGTTCAATTTGCTTACCGTTACTAGTCCTATCTTGATTCGGCAGCATTGTGGGATGAAGCGGCCCGGACCGACCTTACACATACGCTTACGTGAGATAGGTTCCACCGACTGACATGCATTTGTTGCATAAGGTGGCTAGCGGGTGTCTGTCTCTCCCACCTTAGTCAGATCGGATTCGATGAAAAGGGTCCTTATGAAGGGTAAATAGCAATTGGCATATCACCATTGTGGCTTTTGCGTAGGTAAGAAACATTCTTGCTAGAAACTCGTAGCAGCCATGTAAAACATGCAACAACAATTAGAGGGCGTCTAACTTGTTTTTGCAGGGTATGCTATGTGATGTGATATGGCCAAAAGGATGTGATGAATGAGATATGTGATGTATGAGATTGATCATGTTCTGGTAATAGGAATCACGACTTGCATGTCGATGAGTATGAAAACCGGCAGGAGCCATATGAGTTGTCTTAATTTATTGTATGACTTGCGTGTCATTGAAAACACCATGTAATTACTTTACTTTATTGCTAACCGTTAGCCATAGTAGTAGAAGTAATAGTTGGCGAGACAACTTCATGAAGACACGATGATGGAGATCATGGTGTCATGTCGGTGACAAAGGTGATCATGCCGCGCCTCGAAGATGGAGATCAAAGGCGCAAGATGATATTGGCCATATCATGTCACTTTATGATTTGCATGTGATGTTTGTCATGTTTACATCTTATTTGCTTAGAACGTCGGTAGCATAAATAAGAGGATCCCTCACTAAAATTTCAAGAAAGTGTTCACCCTAAATGTGCACCGTTGCGAAAGTTCGTTGTTTCGAAGCACCACGTGATGATCGGGTGTGATAGATTCTAATGTTTGCATACAATGGGTGTAAGCCAGATTTACACACGCAAAACACTTAGGTTGACTTGACAAGCCTAGCATGTATAGACATGGCCTCAGAACATGAGAGACCGAAAGGTCGAACATGAGTCGTATAGTAAATATGATCAACATGGAGATGTTCACCGATGATGACTAGTCTGTCTCACGTGATGATCGGACACGGCCTAGTTGACTCGGATCATGTATCACTTAGATGACTAGAGGGATGTCTATCTGAGTGGGAGTTCACTAAATAATTAGATTAGATGAACTTAATTATCATGAACATAGTCTAAAATATCTTTGCAATATGTCTTGTAGATCAAATGGCTCACGCTAATGTTGCCCTCAACTTCAACGCGTTCCTAGAGAAAACCAAGCTGAAAGACGATGGTAGCAACTATACAGACTGGGTCCGAAACTTGAGGATCATCCTCATAGCTGCCAAGAAAGCATATGTCCTTGAAGCACCGCTAGGTGACGCACCCATTTTCCCAGCAACTCAAGACGTTATGAACGCCTGGCAGTCGCGCAGCAATGATTACTCCCTGGTTCAGTGTGGCATGCTTTACAGCTTAGAACCGGGGCTCCAAAAGCGTTTTGAGCAGCATGGAGCATATGAGATGTTCCAAGAGATGAAAATGGTTTTCCAAGCTCATGCCCGGGTTGAGAGATATGAAGTCTCCGACAAGTTCTACAGTTGTAAGATGGAGGAAAACAGTTCTGTCAGCGAGCATATACTCACTATGTATGGGTTGCACAACCGTTTGTCTCAGCTGGGAGTTAATCTTCTAGATGACTCGGTCATTGATAGGACCCTCCAATCGCTCCCACCTAGCTACAAGAGCTTTGTGATGAACTACAATATGCAAGGGATGGAGAAGTCCATTCCTGAGTTATATTCAATGCTGAAATCAGCGGAGGTGGAAATCAAAAAGGAACATCAAGTGTTGATGGTGAATAAGACCACTAGTTTGAAGAAAGGCAAGGGTAAAAAGAACTTCAAGAAGGACGGCAAGGGAGTTACTGTGCCTGGTAAATCAGTTGCTGGGAAGAAGCCAAACAATGGACCCAAGCCCGAGACTCAGTGCTTTTATTGCAAGGGAAATGGTCACTGGAAGCGGAACTGCCCCAAGTACTTAGCGGATAAGAAGGCCGACAACACCAAAGGTATATGTGATATACATGTTATTGATGTGTACCTTACAAGCGCTTGTAGTAGCTCCTGGGTATTTGATACCGGTGTATTTGTAACTCAAAATAGGAGTTTCATAATAAGCGGAGACTGGCAAAGGACGAGATGACGATGCGCGTCGGGAATGGTTCCAAAGTCGATGTGATCGCCGTCGGCATGCTACCTCTACATCTACCTATGGAATTAGTTTTAAACCTCAATAATTGTTATTTAGTGCCAGCTTTGAGCATGAACATTGTATCTAGATCTCGTTTAATGCGATATGGCTACTCATTTAAATTCGAGAATAATGGTTGTTCTATTTATATGAGAGATATGTTTTATGGTCATGCCCCGCTGGTCAATGGTTTATTTTTATCTCGAACGTGATGTTACACATATTCATAGTGTTAATACCAAAAGATGTAAGGTTGATAATGATAGTCCCACATACTTGTGGCACTGCCGCCTTGGTCACATTGGTGTCAAACGCGTGAAGAAACTCCATTCAGATGGACTTTTGGAGTCTCTTGATTATGAATCATTTGACACGTGCGAACCACGCCTCATGGGAAAAATGACCAAGACTCCGTTCTCTGGAACAATGGACCGAGCAACCAACTTGTTGGAAATCATACATACTGATGTGTGCGGTCCAATGAGCGTTGAGGATCGCGGTGGTTATCGTTATGTTCTCACCCTCACTGATGACCTAAGTAGATATGGGTATGTCTACTTAATGAAACACAAGTACGAGACCTTTGAAAAGTTCAAGGAATTTCAGAGTGAGGTAGAGAATCAACGTGACAGAAAAATAAAGTTCTTACGATTAGATCGTGGAGGAGAATATTTGAGTCATGAGTTTGGTACACACTTAAGGAAATGTGGAATTGTTTCACAACTCACGCCACCTGGAACACCTGAGCGTAATGGTGTGTCCGAACATCGTAATCGCACTCTATTGGATATGGCGCGATCTATGATGTCTCTTACTGATTTACCGCTATCATTTTGGGGTTATGCTTTAGAGACAGCCGCATTCACTTTAAATAGGGCACCATCTAAATCCGTTGAGACAACACCGTATGAATTATGGTTTGGGAAGAAACCTAAGCTATCGTTTCTAAAAGTTTGGGGATGTGATGCTTATGTCAAGAAACTACAACCTGAAAAGCTCAAACCCAAGTCGGAAAAATGTGTCTTCATAGGATACACTAAGGAAACCATTGGGTACACCTTCTACTTCAGATCCAAAGGCAAGATCTTTGTTGCCAAGAACAGATCCTTTCTGGAGAAAGAGTTTCTCTCGAAAGAAGTAAGTGGGAGGAAAGTAGAACTTGATGAAGTACTGCCTCTTGAACCGGAAAGTAGTGCAGCTCAGGAAGATGTTTTTGTGGTGCCTGCACCGACTAGAGAGGAAGTTAATGACGATGATCATGAAACTTCAGATCAAGTTACTACTGGACTTCGTAGGTCCACAAGGACACGTTCCACACCAGAATGGTATGGCAACCCTGTCCTGGAAATCATGTTGTTAGATAACGGTGAACCTTCGAACTATGAACAAGCGATGGCGGGCCCGGATTCCAACATCTGGCTTGAATCCATGAAATCCGAGATAGGATCCATGTATGAAAACAAAGTATGGACTTTGACAGACTTGCCCGATGATCGGCAAGCCATAGAAAACAAATGGATTTTTCAGAAGAAGACTGACGCAGATGGTAATGTGACCGTCTATAAGGCTCGGCATGTCGCTAAGGGTTCTCGACAAGTTCAAGGGGTTGACTACGATGATACCTTCTCACCCGTAGCGAAGATGAAGCCCGTCCGAATCATGTTAGACATACCCGCATTCTATGATTATGAGATATGGCAAATGGACGTCAAAACAGCACTCCTTAACGGCTTCCTTAAGGAAGAATTGTATATGATGCAGCCGGAAGGTTTTATCGATCCTAAGAATGCTGACAAGGTGTGCAAGCTCCAGCGCTCCATCTACGTGCTGGTGCAAGCATCTCGGAGTTGGAACATTCACTTTGATGAAATGATCAAAGCATTTGGGTTTATGCAGACTTATGGAGAAGCTTGTGTTTACAAGAAAGTGAGTGGGAGCTTTGTAGCATTTCTCATATTATATGTGGATGACATACTATTGATGGGAAATGATATAGAACTTTTGGAAAGCATAAAGGCCTACTTGAATAAGTGTTTTTCAATGAAGGACCTTGGAGAAGCTTCTTACATATTAGGCATAAAGATCTATAGAGATAGATCGAGACGCCTCATCGGTCTTTCACAAAGCACATACCTTGATAAGATATTGAAGAAGTTCAATATGGATTAGTCCAAGAAGGGATTCTTGCTTGTATTGTAAGGTGTGAAATTGAGCATGGCTCAATGCCTGACCACGACAGAAGATAGATAAAAGATGAGTGTCACCCCCTATGCCTCGGCCATAGGGTCTATTATGTATGCCATGCTATGTACCAAACCTGATGTGAACCTTGCCGTAAGTTTGGTAGGGAGGTACCGAAGTAATCCCGACATGGAACACTGGACAACGGTCAAGAAAATACTGAAGTATCTAAAAAGGACTAAGGATATGTTTCTCGTTTATGGAGGTGATGAAGAGCCCGTCGTAAAGGGTTACGTCGATGCTAGCTTCAACATAGATCTGGATGACTCCAAGTCTCAAACCGGATACATGTACATTTTAAATGGTGGGGCAGTCGGCTGGTGTAGTTGCAAGCAAAGCGTCATGGCGGGATCTACATGTGAAGCAGAGTACATGGCAGCCTCGCAGGCAGCACATGAAGCAATCTGGATGAAGGAGTTCATCACCGACCTAGGAGTTGTTCCCAATGTGTCGGGCCCTATGACTCTCTTCTGTGACAACACTGGACCTATTGCTCTTGCCAAGGAGCCTAGGTTTCACAAGAAGACCAGGCATAAAAAGCGTCGCTTCAACTCCATTCGCGAAAACGCTCAAGATGGAGACATAGATATTTGTAAAGTGCATACGGATCTGAATGTCGCAGATCCGTTGACTAAACCACTTCCACGAGCAAAACATGATCAACACCAGAACTCTATGGGTGTTCGATTCAGCACAATGTAACTAGATTATTGACTCTAGTGCAAGTGCGAGACTGTTGGAAATATGCCCTAGAGGCAATAATAAAATGGTTGTTATTATATTTCCTTGTTCATGATAATTGTCTGTTGTTCATGCTATAATTGTATTGACCGAAAACTGTAATACATGTGTGAATACATAGACCATAATATGTCCCTAGTAAGCCTCTAGTTGACTAGCTCGTTGATCAATAGATGGTTGTGGTTTCCTGACCATGGACATTGGATGTCATTGATAATGGGATCACATCATTAGGAGAATGATGTGATGGACAAGACCCAATCCTAAGCATAGCACAAGATTGTGTAGTTCGTTTGCTAAGAGCTTTTCTAATGTCAAGTATCATTTCCTTAGACCATGAGATTGTGCAACTCCTGGATACCATAGGAATGCTTTGGGTGTACCAAACATCACAACATAATTGGGTGGATATAAAGGTGCATTACAGGTATCTCTGAAAGTGTCTGTTGAGTTGGCACGAATCGAGACTGGGATTTGTCACTCCATATATGACGGAGAGGTATCTCTGGGCCCACTTAGTAATGCATCATCATACTGAGCTCAATGTGACTAAGGAGTTGTTCACGGGATCATGCATTAGGGAACGAGTAAAGATACTTGCCAGTAACGAGATTGAACGAGGTATTGGGATACTGACGATCGAATCTCGGGCAAGTAACATACCGGTGGACAAAGGGAATTGTATACGGGATTGATTGAGTCCCCGACATCGTGGTTCATCTGATGAGATCATCATGGAACATGTGGGAGTCAACATGGGTATCCAGATCCCGCAGTTGGTTATTGGCCGGATATATGTCTCGGTCATGTCTGCATGGTTCCCGAACCCGTAGGGTCTACACACTTAAGGTTCACTGATGCTAGAGTTGTTATGGGAAATATTATGTGGCTACCGAAGGATGTCCGGAGTCCCAGATGAGATCTCGGACGTCACGAGGAGTTCTGGTATGGTCTGGAGATGAAGATTTATACTCATTCCGTTCGGAATTACTTGTCTCGGAAATGGATGTATCTAGAACTAAAATATGTCTAGATACATCCATTTCCGTGACAAGTAATTCTGAACGGAGGGAGTATATGGGAAGTCTTTATTCGGTCACTGGAAGTGTTCAGGGGTTACCGTATTGTACCGGGACCATCGAAGGGGTTCCGGGGGTCCACCAGGAGGGTCCACCTGCCCCGGAGGGCCCTATGGGCTGAATATGGAGGGGAACCAGCCCCTAGGTGGGCTGGGCGCCAACTCCCCCTGGGCCCATGCGCCTAGGGTTGGGGGAAACCCTAAGGGGGCGTCCCCACCTAGCTTGCGGGCAAGCCTCCCCGTTGGCCGCCGTCCCCTCCCTCCCCTTAGATGATATCTAAGGGTGCCGGCCCCCTCTCCCCTTCCCCTATAAGTAGTGGGGGGGGGGGGAGGGCTGCCACACCCCTTCCAATGGCGCAGCCCCTCCCTCCCCAACACCACCTCCTCTTCCATAGAGCTTGGCGAAGCCCTACGGAAATACCACAAGCTCCACCACCACGTTGCCCTGCTGTCGAAGCTCTCCCTCAACTTCTCCTCTTCCCTTGCTGGATCAAGAAGGAGGAGACGTCCCCGGGCTGTACGTGTGTTCAACACGGAGGCGCCGTCCGTTCGGTGCTAGATTGGAGCTTCTGCGATTTGAATCGCCACGAATACGACTCCATCATCCGCGTTATTGAATGCTTCCGCTTAGCGATCTTCAAAGGTATGAAGATGCACTCCCTCTCTCTCTTGTTGCTAGAATCTCCTAGATTGATATTGGTGATACGTAGGAAAATTTTGAATTATTGCTACATTCCCAACATAAGCAACAACTGTCGCTACACCTATCCAATCGATGAAGGGGTGCTGATAGCCTGGGCCTAATACCAAACAGACATCGCAGCCAAACCTAAACATCTAAGACCTGAGGTCCCTACAAGGACGCCTGCCGGGTATGGGGCACCTACCATTCCGGCGCACCCCTCAACTAGGACGCCTGCCGGGTATGAGGCCGCCGTAGCCACCAGCCACTAATCCGTCTTCAGAGTTGTACTGTTGCATATACCTTGCACGGTCTAGCTACCGTCAATGCCACCATGACTCCAGACAGCTCCCTCTTCCTGCGTGAGTCCATCTTCATGCATCGTACACCGAGACTCGGCTGCACCATGCCGCCGAGACCCACCGTCGATGATATTGTTGATGCCACACCGCTCCACCTACATGCCATCTCGCGTCGACTCCAAACTACAAGCAACTCCACCACCCTGAGCAGTCCTTGGTCGACGCCTTCAGGAAGGAACACGACACCGAAGTGTCATCGTCACCCAAACAGAGGAACATGGGCTTTCGCATGCGCTCATGGCATAGGTGGGGGTCATATGATCCACACCGAAGCCTCCAGGAAGGTAATCGGTGCCGAGGGCGTCGACTTTGGTGTGCCGCCACACCGGCCAGGAGTTTCCCCCGGATCCATGCCCACCCGCCAGATCCGTCCAGGCAGTATTAGCGTCGACCGTAGTCGCTACCATAGCCAGCATGAACCGGAGTAGATCGAGTCGGAGACGATGCCTCCCATGGAACTCCGGGAGGCCATCAAGGAGCCGCCGTAGCGCCGCCGCATCCACGCCACCCACGCAGCCGTGGAGGGCCCCCCATCTACACAAGCGGGTGCCGCCCGCTAGGCAGGCCGCACCGTGCACCACGGATCGAGGTCGCCGCCCCGAGATCCCCGCGCCGCCTGAGGCGCCGGCGGTCAGATCTGAAGTAGATTGACCACGGCCACCATAGGCGTGCCCCAAACGGCCCCCCACGCGACCATCGGGGGAAGCAGGTCCTGCTGTTGCCCCCTGAGACCTCGCCGGTGCACGCCAGCGTGCCGCCAACTACCGCCAAACGCCACCTGCGCCAGGTCCAGCCGCTGTGAGGAGGAGAGATCCCTCCCCTGCCGACGCCAACCAGGCTCTGCCCGGCGGCAGCGAGCAGGAGAGGTGGGAGAGAGGGTCGAGGGCTTAGCGGCGCTAGGGTTCCCCCTGGTCGTCATGCGGGGGCGACCCAAGGGAGCTTCTTAAAATTGGGGGAGCAATAGCTGGAGGAAGGATGGAGCAATGAGACCGGTGTCTTTTTCAAACAACACCATTTTTGTGCCCATTTACTATTTGCTACCTTGCTGTTTTTATTTATTCAGATTATAAAAATATATTTGTACCATCCATATTACACTTTTATCACCATCTCTTCTCCTAACTAGTTCACCTATACAATTTGCCATTGTATTGGGTGTGTTGGGGACAAAAGAGATTTCTTGTATTTGGTTGCTGGGTCATTTGAGAGAGACCATCTTCATCCTGCACCTCTCACGGTTTGATAAACCTTAGATCATCCACTTGAGGGAAAATTGCTACTGTCCTACAAAACTCTGCGCTTGGAGGCCCAACATGTGTCTACAAAAATAAAATTGCGTAGTAGACATCAAGCTCTTTTCTGGCGCCGTTCCGGGGAGGTGAGTGCATGAAGGTATATCTTTAGATCTTGCAATCGAATCTTTTATTTTCTTGTTTTATCACTAGTTTGGTTTACAAAACAAAACTACAAAAAAATGGAATTGAGGTTGCATCACATTATTGATCATCTTTCTAATATCTTTCTTGAAAATGATGGTTCGGAAAACTGTGCTCAATTGATAGAAGAAGAATTTAATAAAATGATTGGCATGAACGATGAGCATGATTGCAATGTTGTTAGTATGAATTCTTTGAATATCCAAAATGCTAATGATGAGTGCACTAGCCATGATAATGATGTCTCCTATAAGAATGTCAATTTTTGCGGAGTAAATTGGGAGTGCACACACGCGCCAAAAAGGGAAGATAGATTTTGCAAGAGGCATAAGTATTTAGAAACTAAATGGTTGCAAGAGAGGCTAGATGTTTGTGTTGAAAATTTAAATTTTCTTAGCCATCCTTGTGAACTTTGCAATGAACGTGGTCATTTACATACCCAATGCAAAGTGTTTCATGATCGAATCGTGACCAAAAATTTTGATGACTTGATTTCCCTTGCGCATCATAATGAACTTAGTTTATTCTGGGCTATGAAGAAATGAAACGTATAACTAAGGATATTCCTGAATTTGCCCTTGAGAGAGTTCTTGATTTTGATCTAGAGGAAATTTATATGTTTCGTGCGTGCATTGAGAATCCTTATATTGCCAACTATCTAAAGACAAGAAAACAAATAGAGTATGAAGAGAATACTAATGAAAGGGAAAATATTTCCCAATACCCTCCTAGTGTTTTTTATGATGAATCAGGTAAGGAGAAGGAGCTTCCTATCCAATCAATCTCTTCTACAAGATGCTCGAAAAAAATGATTAAACACACATGTGAGGTGGTGAAGAAGAAAAAGTAGAGGTAAAAAGGTAACTCTCCCAAGTAATATTGCTCCTATCACCATTGTGCCCCATGAAAGTGAATCAAATATGTTGATGGAGGATAATGATATTGAGTATGATTTTGTGATGCCTGCTACTTGTTGTGATGATTATGATTGGGAAGACAATGATGTCTCTTATGACCTTGAAGATCTTTTTGGCACTTGCTTGGAAGAATATGATAATAATGTTTGCTATACCATTGGTGCCATTCATGCTATTGATAAGAATGATTATGATGATATGCAAAACCACAAGCTTGGGGATGCAATGTTTGATGAGTATAAAATGTTTGAAGATTTATTTGCTGAAAATAATGCTTGTCCTAAGCTTGGGTATGCTTTTCATAATGAATATGATCCTTTGATTTCTTCTACTTCCAATAAGAAAATTTATTATGATGATAGCATGCCTCCTATTTATGATGATTACAATGATGAAAGTGGGTTTGGAAGAGTGTCAACTCTAGGTAGTAGTGATCCCACTATTTTGGAGGGTGTTGAATCTTATTACAATATTGATGAAAGTGGATTTGGAGAGGTCATGACTTTATTTAGTGATACATCCACTATTTTGGAAGAGGTTTCAATTGACTATGATGAGAACAAAGTTGCTACTTATGATGATTATTATGATGACATGTATGACATAAAGAGTAATAAATTATCTATGCTTTTGGATCATGAAAAGAATGCTTTATGTGATGGTTATATGGATGAATATATTCATGATGCTACTGAAAATTATTATGATAGAGGAACTTATGATTTATGATGCTCTTTTATGTTTCAATCTTTATCTTTTATGCGAGCATCATTGAACTAATCATGCCTAGCTAAAAGGCATTAAAGAAAAGCGCTTCTTGGGAGACAACCCAACACTTTACCTACTGTTTTTGTATGTTCACATGATTAGGATACTGTAGTAATCATGTTTTATTGTCTTTGTTTCAATAAAGTGCCAAGTAAAGCCTTTGGGATCATGTTGGGTGATAGTTGATTTGGTCTTGCTGAAAAACAGAAACTCCTGCGCTCACGAAAATAACTCTCATTTTTAACAGAAGAGTGATTTTGAGTTAATTATTTTTGCAGAAGATTAATATACAAATTTATCACGTGTTCCAAAAAAATTCATAATTTTTGGAGTATTATAAGTATGGTAGTTATCCAGATTACTACAGACTGTTCTGTTTTCGACAAATTCTGTTTTCAATGCATAGTTTGCTTGTTTTCTAGTTTCTATGGCTTATATTGCTCAATATAAATTGTAGAAATGATATGCTACATTAGGAATTTTGTGGAAACAATTATGAATCTTGTCTTTGACAGTACCAAAAGTGAAACGGTTTGCTCTTTATCATACTAACCTGTCTCACACGGTTCCGTTAAGTTCTGTGTGATTGAAGTTTTCAAGTTTTGGGTGAGATGTTGATATGAGGAGAATAAGTAGTGACAATACCCTAAGCTTGGGTATGCCCAAGTCACCCCCAAGGTAATATTCAAGGAAGATCCAAGCAACTAAGCTTGGGGATGCCCCGGATGGCATCCCCTCTTTCGTCTCCAACATTATTGGTAACCTCACTTGGAGCTATGTTTTCATTCATCACATGATATGTCTTTTGCTTGGAGCATCAATTTATTTTGCTAGGTTTTGCTTGATGTTATTTATAATAATGTTTTTCATCTTTTATTTCAATAAAAGTGGCAATGATAGCCTTTGCCATGCTTATTTTGCAAGTATACTTGTTGCTCTTTGAAAAAAGAAAGTTTATCGAAGTTGCAGAAATTCCCTAGAAAAGTCAGAATGTGATAAATTGTTGAAAGTTTTTTTCAAAATAAGATCTGATAAATTTCCTACAGTGTAGTATTTTTCTCATAATTTTTGGAGCTAGGCAAGTATGATGAATCTTGCATTCTTTACAAACAATACTGTTTTGGCAGATTGTTGTTAGGTTTGCATTGTTTGCATATGTTTGCTTGTTTAATGATTCTATTTGAGGATAGAAGTATTAAATATGTAGAGGAATTTAGTATAAAATGTTGAATAATAATTTTAGTAATTTTCTACAGTAGAGAATGATAAGGTTTTGCACTGATTTATACTAACTTATCTCACGAGTTCTTGTTGAGTTTTGTGTGGATGAAGTTTTTGAGATTTAGGGAAACCGAGATATAAGAGGAGTTAAGGAGACACAAAAGCTCAAGCTTGGGGATGCTCAAGGCATCCCAAGCTAATATTTCAATAATTCTCAAGCATCTAAGCTTGGGGATGCCCCGGTGGGCATCCCACCTTTCTTCTTCAACTATTATCGGTTAGTATCGGTTGAGCCTAAGTTTTTGCTTCTTCACATGAGTTGTGCTACTCTTCAAATGTCATTTTATTTTCATTTTGCTTGTTGTTTTAATAAAATACTTAAATCTGAAAGTTTTTAAATAAAATAGAGTCCTCAAATAGGAGGCTAGGTAAGCGGCATTCACATCCCGTCAACGAAGCTCTTCTCTACGGAATTGCTCTAGTGCTTCACTTATATCCTTTGAGTAAATTGTTGAATAAATTGAATGTTACGAAGTTGAAATCATATCATGCCTAGTGGTAGCTTCACATTGGGTTTAGGAAGTGAAAGCTTTTGAAGCTTGACAATCGCAATATTGGTCATACAAGCAATTCACGAATAATTAGTATAAGGAAGAGAACTTTCACATGCAAATATACTATCTTGGAAATCTTTTCTGATTATGAGCCCCCATCAAAATATTATATGCCAAAATTGTTGACGCTGGACAAGGAAGACAACTTAATGATTTATGTTTGTTCATATTCACATAGAAGTTATATTGTCATAGATCCTTCAACATGTGGTGCTTGCCCCCTATCTTTGCTAGCCAAAAATTCCACACCAAATAGAGATACTACTTGTGCATCCAAAAACCCTTAAACCCAAATCTTATTTTGAGAGTCCACCATACCTACCTAAGGATTGAGAAAGATCCTTCAAGTAAGTTGTCGTCGGTGCAATAAGGCAATCAAAATTGCTTCTAAAAGTGTTAGATCATTTAGTGTAAGAGAAAATTGAGCGTTGTACGAACTTGTGATGGCAAAGAATAAAAGCAACAGACTGCATAATAAAGGTCGCTATCATAAGGGGAAATATAACGTGATGTTCTTTTGCACTAAGGGGTTGAGCATACAAACAAATAAGCGCATGGCAACCTCTGCTTCCCTATGCGAAGGGCATATCTTTTACTTTTCAGTATTTACTTTTATGCAAAGAGTCCAAGTTTTTCTCTCTATTCCTTTATATTTTTCTCCTTTGGCAAGCATCATGTGGTGAGGAAAGATCTAGGCACATATGTCCAGTTGAATACGGGTAGCATGATTTATTATTGTTGACATCACACAAAGGTGAATACGTTGGGACGCGAAATTATAAGCCCCTATCTTTCTATGTGTCCGGGTAAACGTTTTGCTCATGAGTACGCAGTGAGTGTTAGCAATCATAGAAGACTATATGATGGTTGAGTATGTGGAGCTCTTACTTAAACTCTGTTGAATAAGTTGAATTGAAATTGCTTGGTGACAGAGAACATAGGTTGTTGGGTTTCAAGAGAATTCATTATTTGAACCTTAACATGTGAATTGGTTGCTACTATAACATGACAAAATTTTATGAGAAAGAACTGCTGTTACGATGCTAGGAAAAGTGATTGAAATTATCATTGATCAAACTTGTGCACTTTGCTAGCATTCACACTTCATAAATTATTTCTTTTATCATTTACCTACTCGAGGACGAGTAGGAATTAAGCTTGGGGATGCTGATACGTCTCCAATGTATCTATAATTTATGAAGTATTCATGTTGTTATTTTATCATTCTTGGATGTTTTACAATCATTTTATAGCAACTATATATCATTTTTTGGGACTAACCTATTGACCCAGTGCCCAGTGCTAGTTGCTGTTTTTTTGCTTGTTTTTTACATTGCAGGAAATCAATATCAAATGGAGTCCAAAAACCGCGTAACTTTTTGGAGATTTTTTCTAGACCAGAAGGAACCCAATGGGCCTGAGCTGCACCTGGGGGTGCTCTGAGAGGGGCACAACCCACCAGGGTGCGCCCTGGCGTGCCCAGGTGGGTTGTGCCCACCTCGGTGGCCTCCCGCACCCCCTCTTTGCACTATAAATTCTCAAATATTCTGAAACCCTTGGGGGTAGCCCTAGATTAGAAGTTTCGCCGCTGCAAGGTCTCCGTATCCGTGGAAACCAATCTAGACCCCATTCTGGCACCCTGCCAGAGGGGGGAATCATCTCCGGTGGCCATCTTCATCATCCCGTCGGCCACCACGATGAGGAGGGAGTAGTCCACCCTCGGAGCTGAGGGTTTGTACCAGTAGCTATGTGTTTGATCTCTCTCTCTCTCTCGTGATCTATATCATGGGCTTTGTTAATATAGTCGGATCATATGATGTTTCTCCCCTCTATTCTCTTATTATGATGAATTGAATCTTTACCCTTCAAAGTTTTGTCTTGTCGGATTGAATATTCAGACATGAGAACACATGATATATGTCCTGCAATATGAATACTTTAGGTGATAATGAGGCATCTTATTGATTCACTTGATATGTGTTATGGCATTCAACTCGCGGATTCCCGCGGTGATATTGGGGTAATCTATGCATAGGGGTTGATGCACGTTTTTCTCCGAAAGAAACTTTGGGGTCTCTTTATAGTTCTTTGTGTGGATTGAGTATTATGAATATGAATTTGCTTTGGTGTTATTCTAGTACGAACTCTAGGATAGATCGAATGGAAAAAATAGCTTTGTGCTATTTTAGTACGAACTCTTGAATAGATCGAACGGAAAGAATAGCTTTGAGGTGGTTTCGTGACCTACAGACAATTCCTATCTTTTGTTCTCCGCTAATAGGAACTCGAGAGTGATTCTCTATTGCACTTTTAGGGATAATCATATGATCCAACTATGTTAGCATTGTTGAGAGGTTGCACTACCGACAGTACGGACCCTAGGCCTCATTTTTAAACATTGCAACACTATTTTCGTGCCCATTTACTATTTGCTACCTTCTAGTTTTTATTTATTCAGATTATAAAAATATATTTCTACCATCCATATTACACTTTTATCACCATCTCTTCGCCGAACTAGTGCACCTATACAATTTGCCATTGTATTGGGTGTGTTAGGGACACAAGAGATTTCTTGTATTTGGTTGCAGGGTTGTTTGAGAGAGACCATCTTCATCCTACACCTCTTATGGATTGATAAACCTTAGGTCATCCACTTGAGGAAAAATTGCTACTGTCCTACAAAACTCTGCGCTTGGAGGCCCAACACGTGTCTACAAGAATAAAGTTGCGTAGTAGACATCAACCACCCCATGCACACGGGAGTAAAAAGACCCCGTGCGCACGAGGTGCCCAGGGAGTTACGTATTACCCCATGTGCACTGGGGTCAAAATAACCACTGCGCACTGGGTAACCAAGGAGTTATGCAGTACCCCGTGTGCACAGGGGTCAAAATCCCCCGTGTACACGGGGTACCCAGAAACTTTCTGTTGCGAACTCTCTGAGTACCACACGCAAGCACACTATGGATTTAAGTGGTAGGAATGGGTAGGCTAGTGTTTATGTTTCGGCAATGGCATTCCCACACAACACGTATCCACACCGACCCCTCTTAATAGTGCGGTCTTTCCTACGACTCAAATCGAACCAAAAGAAAAACCTTTGAATCGCCAGTAGACCACGCCTTTGATATTTTTGAATTGGGGGATCGCACACCTCCATCAAGAACAACTTGGAACCAATATCCTGAGATAAACTTTAGCACCTGATATTAGTTCCTCTAACCATATTGTCATCACACCAAAATATACTTTAAGTGACACTTTTAATTTCAATCTCCCCTTTTTGGTGCAATGATGACAACATGGTTAGGACATGGCATCATAATATATAACTAAGCAACAAGCCATGCGACAATGATTGATCATAGTAGCTCCCCCTATATGTGTGCCCGGATAAAATATATGCTTGCGTATGCATCAAGCACACACATAAGAGGCTCCCCCAAGATCAATATTGTCAGGACATGAGATCAACATAATAAACCTATAACGGTACCTAGATCTCATGTAATGGTGTAGTGAGGAAATATCATGACACAACATAAGAAGCATAATATGATCATAGCATAGGCATGTAAGGTTCAAGATAAATAACTAGAGTCTCATGAGCTAACACGAGTAGCTCACAACCACACCACGGAAAGCAAATAAGAGTATATCAAGCCAACTAAAACATCAAGAAAGCACAAAGCGAAATAACTATGAGGCTTGAGATCTCAACACACTCTAAATAAAAACATAACCACTTCTCCCCCTTTGTCACCAAGACAACAAAAAACGGAAAAAGGCAACACAAAGATCCACTAGAAATGAGGGGTGCGCTCGAAGCATCATCATCATCATCAAAACGCCTTCCTGGCATCGGTAAGGAGCGAGCTGTGGCCTCACCGTCGTTGTCCTCAAACCCTGGGCCAACCTCCTCACCAGCTGCATGTTTGGGAAAGTAGTAATTTCAAAAACATTCCTACACACACGCAAGATCATGGTGATGCATAACAATGAGAGGGGAGAGTGTTGTCCACATACCCTCGTAGACCGAAAGCGGAAGCGTTAGCACAACGTGGTTGATGTAGTCGTACGTCTTCACAATCCGACCGATCCAAGTACCGAATGTACGGCACCTCCGAGTTTAGCACACGTTCAGCTCGATGACGTCCCACGAACTCCAATCTAGCAAAGCTTTGCGGGAGAGTTTCGTTAGCACGACAGCGTGATGATGGTTTCGATGATGCTACCGACGCAGGGCTTCGCCTAAGCACCGCTACAATATTAACGAGATGGAATATGGTGGAGGGGGGCACCGCACACGGCTGGGAGAGATCAACAGATCAACTTGTGTGTCTAGAGGTGCCCCCCTGTCCCCGTATATAAAGGAGCAAGGGGGAGAGGCGGCTGGCCAAGGAGGGCGCGCCAAGGGGGGAGTCCTACTCCCACTGGGAGTAGGACTCCACCTTTCCTTGTTGGAGTAGGAGAAGGGAAGGAAGGGAGAGAGGAGGAGAAGGAAAGAAGGGGGGCGCCCCCTCGTTGTCCAATTCAGACTAGAGGGGAGGGGGCGCGCGGCTGCACTGGCCGCCCCTCCTCTTCTCCCACCAAGGCCCATTAGGCCCAATATACTCCCTGGGGGGTCCGGTAACCCCCCGGTACTCCGGTAAATGTCCGAAACCTCCCGAAACACTTCCGGTGAACATATTGATCTTTACGTCTCGACCATTTCGAGACTCCTCGTCATGTCTGTGATCATATCCGGGACTCCGAACTACCTTCGGTACATCGAAACACAAAAAATACTGATCATCACCAAACTTCAAGCGTGCGGACCCTACGGGTTCGAGAACTATGCAGACATGACCGAGACACGTCTCCGGTCAATAACCAATAATGGAACCTGGATGCTCATATTGGTTCCCACATATTCTACGAGGATCTTATCGGTCAAACCGCATAACTACATACGTTGTTCCCTTTGTCATCGGTATGTTACTTGCCCGAGACTCGATCGTCGGTATCTCAATACCTAGTTCAATCTTGTTACCGGCAAGTCTCTTTACTCATTGTGTAATGCATCATCCTGCAACTAACTCATTAGTCACATTGCTTGCAAGGCTTATAGTGATGTGCATTATCGAGAGGGCCCAGAGATACCTCTCCCACAATCGGAGTGACAAATCATAATCTCGAAATACGTCAACTCAACAAGTACCTTCGGAGACACCTGTAGAGCACCTTTATAATCACCCAGTTACGTTTTGACGTTTGGTAGCACACAAAGTGTTCCTCTGGTAAGCGGGAGTTACATAATCTCATAGTCATAGGAACATGCATAAGTCATGAAGAAAGCAATAACAACATACTAAACGATCAAGTGCTAAGCTAGCAGAATGGGTCAAGTCAATCACATCATTCTTCTAATGATGTGATCCCATTGATCAAATGATAACTCATATATATGGTTAGGAAACTCAACCATCTTTGATCAATGAGCTAGTCAAGTAGAGGCATACTAGTGACACTATGTTTGTCTATGTATTCACACATGTATTATGTTTCCGGTTAATACAATTCTAGCATGAATAATAAACATTTATCATGATACGAGGAAATAAATAATAACTTTATTATTGCCTCTAGGGCATATTTCCTTCGGTCTCCCACTTGCACTAAAGTAAATAATCTAGATTACACGGTAATGATTCTAACACCCATGGAGTCTTGGTGCTGATCATGTTTTACTCGTGGAAGAGGCTTAGTCAACGAGTCTGCAACATTCAGATCCGTATGTATCTTGCAAATCTCTATGCCTCCCACCTGGACTTGGTCCCGGATGGAATTGAAGCGTCTCTTGATGTGCTTGGTTCTCTTGTGAAATCTGGATTCCTTTGCCAAGGAAATTGCACCAGTATTGTCACAAAAGATTTTCATTGGACCCGATGCACTAGGTATGACACCTAGATCGGATATGAACTCCTTCATCCAGACTCCTTCATTTGCTGCTTCTGAAGCAGCTATGTACTCCGCTTCACACGTAGATCCCGCCACGACGCTTTGTTTAGAACTGCACCAACTAGCAGCTCCACCATTCAATATAAACACGTATCCGGTTTGCTATTTAGAATCGTCTATATCAGTGTCAAAGCTTGCATCGACGTAACCATTTAGGACTAGCTCTTTGTCACCTCCATAAACAAGAAACATATCCTTAGTCCTTTTCAGGTATTTCAGGATGTTCTTGACCGCTGTCCAGTGATCCACTCCTGGATTACTTTGGTACCTCCCTGCTAAACTAATAGCAAGGCACACATTAGGTCTGGTACACAGCATTGCATACATGATAGAGCCTATGGCTGAAGCATAGGGAACATCTTTCATTTTCTCTCTATCTTCTATAGTGGTCGGGCATTGAGTCTAACTCAATTTCACACCTTGTATTACATGCAATAACCCTTTCTTTGCTTGATCCATTTTGAACTTTTTCAAAACTTTACCAAGGTATGTGCTTTGTGAAAGTCCAATTAAGTGTCTTGATCTATCTCTATATAAGCAGCTTCACTGAGGTCTTTCATTGAAATACTTTTATTCAAGTATCCTTTTATGCTATCCAGAAATTCTATATCATTTCCAAACAATATGTCGTCTACATATAATATCAGAAATGCTATAGAGCTCCCACTCACTTTCTTGTAAATACAGGCTTCTCCAAAAGTCTGTATAAAACCATATGCTTTGATCACACTATCAAAACGTTTATTCCAACTCCGAGAGGCTTGCACCAGTCCATAAATGGATCGCTGGAGCTTTCACACTTTGTTAGCACCTTTCGGATCGACAAAACCTTCTGGTTGCATCATATACAACTCTTCTTCCAGAAATCCATTCAGGAATGCAGTTTTGACATCCATTTGCCAAATTTCATAATCATAAAATGCGGCAATTGCTAACATGATTCAGACAGACTTAAGCATCTCTACGGGTGAGAAAGTCTCATCATAGTCAGCCCCTTGAACTTGTCGAAAACCTTTCGCAACAAGTCGAGCTTTGTAGACACTAACATTACCATCAGCGTCAGTCTTCTTCTTGAAGATCCATTTATTCTCGACGGTATGCCGATCATCGGGCAAGTCAACCAAGGTCCATACTTTGTTCTCATACATGGATCCATCTCAGATTTCATGGCCTCAAGCCATTTTGCGGAATCTGTGCTCATCATCGCTTCCTCATAGTTTGTAGGTTCGCTATGGTCAAGTAACATGACCTCCAGAATAGGATTACCGTACCACTCTTGTGTGGATCTTACTCTGGTTGACCTACGTTGTTTGGTAGTAACTTGATCTGAAGTTTCATGATCAATATCATTAGCTTCCTCACTGATTGGTGTAGGCGTCACAGGAACCAGTTTATATGATGAACTACTTTCCAACAAGGGAGTAGGTACAGTTACCTCGTTGAGTTCTACTTTCCTCCCACTCACTTCTTCCGAGAGAAACTCCTTCTCTAGAAAGGATCCAAATTTAGCAACAAATGTCTTGCCTTCAGATCTGCGATAGAAGGTGTACCCAACAGTCTCCTTTGGGTATCCTATGAAGACACATTTCTCCGATTTGGGTTCGAGCTTATCAGGTTGAAGTTTTTTCACATAAGCATCGCAGCCCCAAACTTTAAGAAGCGACAACTTTGGTTTCTTCCCAAACCACAGTTCATAAGGCGTCGTATCAACGGATTTCGATGGTGCCCTATTTAATGTGAATGCAGCTGTCTCTAAAGCATAACCCCAAAATGATAGCGGTAAATCAGTAAGAGACATCATAGATCGCACCATATCTAGTAAAGTATGATTACGACATTCGGACATACCATTACGTTGTAGTGTTCCGGGTGGCGTGAGTTGCGAAACTATTCCGCATTGTTTCAAATGTAGACCAAATTCGTAACTCAAATATTCTCCTTCACGATCGGATCGTAGAAACTTTATTTTCTTGTTACGATTATTTTCCACTTCACTCTGAAATTCTTTGAACTTTTCAAATGTTTCAGACTTATGTTTCATTAAGTTGATATACCCATATCTGCTCAAATCATCTATGAAGGTGAGAAAATAATGATACCCACCGTGAGCCTCAATATTCATTGGACCACATACATCAGTATGTATGATCTCCAATAAATCTGTTGCTCGCTCCATAGTTCCGGAGAATGGCGTTTTAGTCATCTTGCCCATGAGGCATGGTTCGCAAGTACACAGTGATTCATAATCAAGTGATTCCAAAAGTCCATCAGTATGGAGTTTCTTCATGCGCTTTATAACAATATGACCCAAACGGCAGTGCCACAAATAAGTTGCACTATCATTATCAACTCTGCATCTTTTGGCTTCAACATTATGAATATGTGTATCACTACTATCGATATTCAACAAAAATAGACCACTCTTAAAGGGCGCATGACCATAAAAGATATTACTCATATAAATAGAACAACCATTATTATCTGATTTAAATGAATAACCATCTCGCATCAAACAAGATCTAGATATAATGTTCATGCTCAACGCTGGCACCAAATAACAATTATTCAGGTCTAATACTAATCCCGAAGGTAGATGTAGAGCTAGCGTGCCGACCGCGATCACATCGACTTTGGAACCATTTCCCACGCGCATCATCACCTCGTCCTTAGCCAATCTTCACTTAATCCGTAGTCCCTGTTTCGAGTTGCAAATATTAGCAACAGAACCAGTATCAAATAACCAGGTGCTACTGCGAGCATTAGTAAGGTACACATCAATAACATGTATATCACATATACCTTTGTTCACCTTGCCATCCTTCTTATCCGCCAAATACTTGGGGCAGTTCCGCTTCTAGTGACCAGTCCCTTTGCAGTAGAAGCACTCAGTCTCGGGCTTAGGTCCAGACTTAGGTTTCTTCTCCTGAGCGGCAACTTGCTTGCCGTTCTTCTTGAAGTTCCCCTTCTTCTTCCCTTTACCCTTTTTCTTGAAACTGGTGGTCTTGTTGACCATCAACACTTGATGCTCCTTCTTGATTTCTACCTCCGCAACTTTTAGCATCACGAAGAGCTCAGGAATAGTCTTGTTCATCCCTTGCAAATTATAGTTCACCACGAAGCTCTTGTAGCTTGGTGGCAGTGATTGAAGAATTCTGTCACACTATCATCAGGAAGATTAACTCCCAGTTGAATCAAGTGATTATTATACCCAGACATTTTGAGTATATGTTCACTGACAGAACTATTCTCCTCCATCTTGCAGCTATAGAACTTATTGGAGAATTCATATCTCTCAATCCGGGCATTTGCTTGAAATATTAACTTCAACTCCTGGAACATCTCATATGCTCCATGACGTTCAAAACGTCGTTGAAGTCTCGGTTCTAAGCCGTAAAGCATGGCACACTGAACTATCGAGTAGTCATCAGCTTTGCTCTGCCAGACGTTCTTAACATCGTCAGTTGCATCTGCAGCAGGCCTGGCACCCAGCGGTGCTTCCAGGATGTAATTCTTCTGTGCAGCAATGAGGATAATCCTCAAGTTACGGACCCAGTCTGTGTAATTGCTACCATCATCTTTCAACTAGCTTTCTCAAGGAACACATTAAAATTCAACGGAACAACAGCACGGGCCATCTATAACATAGACAAGCAAAAATACTACCAGGTACTAAGTTCATGATAAATTAAAGTTCAATTAATCATATTACTTAAGAACTCCCACTTAGATAGACATCTCTCTAGTCATCTAAGTGATGATCCAAATCAACTAAACCATGTCCGATCATGATGTGAGATGGAGTAGTTTTGAATGGTGAACATCACTATGTTGATCATATCTACTATATGATTAACGCTCGACCTTTCGGTCTCAGTGTTTCGAGGCCATATCTGCATATGCTAGGCTCGTCAAGTTTAACCTGAGTATTCTACGTGTGTAAAACTGTCTTACACCCGTTGTATTTGAACGTAGAGCTTATCACACCCGATCATCACGTGGTGTCTCAACACGAAGAACTTTCGCAACGGTGCATACTCAGGGAGAACACTTATACCTTGAAATTTAGTGAGAGATCATCTTATAATGCTACCGTCAATCAAAGCAAAATAAGATGCATAAAGGATAAACATCACATGCAATCAATATAAGTGATATGATATGGCCACCATCATCTTGTGCTTGTGATCTCCATCTCTGAAGCACCATCATGATCACCAACGTCACCGGCGCGACACCTTGATCTCCATCGTAGCATCGTTGTCGTCTCGCCAACTATTGCTTCTACGATTATCGCTACCACTTAGTGATAAAGTAAAGCAATTACAAGGAGATTGCATTGCATATAATAAAGCGACAACCATATGGCTCCTGCTAGTTGCCGATAACTCTGTTACAAAACATGATCATCTCATACAATAAAATTTAGCATCATGTTTTGACCATATCACATCACAACATGCCCTGCAAAAAAAAGTTAGACGTCCTCTACTTTGTTGTTGCAAGTTTTACGTGGCTGCTATGGGCTGAGCAAGAACCGTTCTTACCTACGCATCAAAACCATAATGATATTTTGTCAAGTTAGTGATGTTTTAACCTTCTCAAGGACCGGGCGTAGCCACACTTGGTTCAACTAAAGTTGGAGAAACTGACACCCACCAGCCACCTATGTGCAAAGCACGTCGGTTGAACCAGTCTCGCGTAAGCGTACGCGTAATGTTGGTCCGGGCCGCTTCATCCAACAATACCGCCGAACCAAAGTATGACATGCTGGTAAGCAGTATAACTTGTGTTGCCCACAACTCACTTGTGTTCTACTTGTGCATATAACATCTACGCATAAACATGGCTCGGATGCCACTGTTGGGGAATGTAGTAATTTCAAAAAAAATCCTACGCACACGCAAGATCATGGTGATGCATAGCAGCGAGAGGGGAGAGTGTTGTCCACGTACCCTCGTAGACCGAAAGCGGAACCATTAGCACAACGCGATTGATGTAGTCGTACGTCTTCACGATCCGACCGATCCAAGTACCGAACGTACGGCACCTCCGAGTTCAGCACACGTTCAGCTCGATGACGTCCCACGAACTCTGATCCAGCAGAACGGCGTGATGACGGTGTTGACGATGCTACCGACGCAGGGCTTCGCCTAAGAACCGCTACAATATTACTGAGGTGGGATATGGTGGAGGGGGGCACCGCACATGGCTGGGAGAGATCAACAGATCAACTATTGTGTCTAGAGGTGCCCCCTACCCCCGTATATAAAGGAGCAAGGGGGGAGAGGCGGTTGGCCAGGAAGGGCGCGCCAAGGGGGGAGTCCTACTCCCACCGGGAGTAGGACTCCACCTTTCCTTGTTGGAGTAGGAGAAGGGAAGGAAGGGAGAGAGGAGGAGAAGGAAAGAAGGGGGGCGCCACCCCCTCCTTATCCAATTTGGACTAGAAGAGGAGGGGGCGCGCGGCTGCCCTGGACTCCCCTCCTCTTCTCCCACCAAGGCCCATTAGGCCCAATATACTCCCCGGGGGGTTTCGGTACCCCCCCGGTACTCTGGTAAATGTTTGAAACCTCCCGAAACACTTCCGGTGTCCGAACATAGTCATCCAACATATTGATCTTTACGTCTTGACCATTTCGAGACTCCTCGTCATGTCCGTGATCATATCCGGGACTCCGAACTACCTTCGGTACATCAAAACACAAAAACTCATAATACCGATCGTCACCAAACTTTAAGCGTGCGGACCCTACATGTTCGAGAACTATGTAGACAGGACCGAGACAGGTCTCTGGTCAATAACCAATAGCGGAACCTGGATGCTCATATTGGTTCCCACATATTCTACGAAGATCTTTATCGGTCAAACCGCATAAGTGCATACGTTGTTCCCTTTGTCATCGGTATGTTACTTGCCCGAGATTCGATCATCGGTATCTCAATACCTAGTTCAATCTCGTTACCGGCAAGTCTCTTTACTCGTTATGTAATGCATCATCCCGCAACTAACTCATTAGTCACATTGCTTGTAAGGCTTATAGTGATGTGCATTACCGAGAGGGCCCAGAAATACCTCTCCGACAATCAGAGTGACAAATCCTAATCTCGAAATACGTCAACTCAACAAGTACCTTTGGAGACACCTGTAGAGCACCTTTATAATCACCCAGTTACATTGTGACATTTGGTAGCACACAAAGTGTTCCTCCGGTAAGCGGGAGTTACATAATATCATAGTCATAGGAACATGCATAAGTCATGAAGAAAGCAATAGCAACATACTAAACGATCAAGTGCTAAGCTAGCAGAATGGGTCAAGTCAATCACATCATTCTTCTAATGATGTGATCCCATTGATCAAATGATAACTCATATCTATGGTTAGGAAACTCAACCATCTTTGATCCATGAGCTACTCAAGTAGAGGCATACTAGTGACACTATGTTTGTCTATGTATTCACACATGTATTACGTTTCCGGTTAATACAATTATAGCATGAATAATAAACATTTATCTTGATATGAGGAAATAAATAATAACTTTATTATTGCCTCTAGGGCATATTTCCTTCACTGCAGCCCTCTCTGCCTTCTTCTGATGCCTCACAAGCTTATCCTTATTGGTCTCCTTAACTTGACGGCGCTGAATAGATTGGCACATCTTGAACAAGTTGCTCATGGTCTTGAACAAGGACTTCTTCTCTCCTCTAGTGAAACTAGCCTCAGATTCTACCTTCTTGCCCTTACCACGAGGGATCCGTGTAGTGGAGGACATACCTGGAGTGTATGTGGCACAATCTTCAGGCCTAGGATTGCGACCCTTCTTGGGAGGCACATATGGGGTAGGAGCATCAGGAGTCTAGTTGGAATTGCGCTTGGGAGCTAATGTCTTGTACTGAGAGATGTACTTAGCTGGGAAGACGGACTCAATCAACGCCTCGATGAATGGAGCATACATCAAGGACTTGTTCTCTTGCACACACTGACGAAGCTCATAGAACATGAAGTTCAGAACATCCTCTTTCTTCTTCTTATGTAGGTACACAAACACATCCAACATGGAACTCCGCACATTGTGAGAATCACTGGCCTTAGGTGTGAATGTGTACCTCAGGATATGGCGCATAGTATCATAGATAGGAATGAGGTCTTTGATGTAACCGGTGACAAAAGACTTCTCTTGTTTGTAAGCAAACACAATCTCATCCTTGTGGCGCTATCCAGACTCACGAACATGGCCAAACTCCTCATTTGCTTCTTCTTCATCAATGAATGGGTAAGGAATGATCTCAGAAAACTTCACCATAGAAGCAGAGCACCGATGTGTCCCAGACATCCACGTGAGGATGTGAGCAGAGTCATTGGAGAAGAACATGGTGGTAAAGAACTGCATCACCAGGTCCTCATTGTACGGATGGTTGAAGGTGACAAAAGGAATAAGGCCCAACCTCCCAAGACTCCCAAGAGCAGAATACACGCCAGGATAGATGTGATAATTTTTCCGTAGACTTGTACATTAACTTGCTTGTGAGAAGAAAATTGCTTGCCCTTCGTCATGAGTAGGTCATGGCACACTCTCTGCTGAAACTCATTCTTGAACCAGGGATCCACCCCCAAACCAGTGGCAGTGGCATAGGGATGATTCTCCCTCTTAGCCCAAATCTCTAGCTTGGACCATTCTCCAAGGGGAATCCCCGTGAGATCCTGCCCGCAGGGAATGGTTTGCTCGGGACTAGACATCTCTTCTTCATCTTCATCATCTTCATCAACAAGATCATCCTCATCCTCTATCTCTGCATCTGCGGGGTTGACATAGTGAGCATCATCCTGTGAGTCATACTCCCCCTCTAAATCCTTAGAGGCCTCAACAACAGGCTTCTTGGTGGCTGCACGACCCTGCCCTGACCCTGACCCTTGACCAATGCCTTCAGACGACTGACAATGAGCAACAATGAAATTCTTGGAATTGGCCTTTGGGCGCTTGCGACGGAGATCGGCCCTCTTGTCAGCAGAGTCTGAAACACACAAACACCAACAACACAACACACAAAGGGAACACAAATAAGTACAAGTGCTTGAGATAAATGGCAAGGAAAGGAGCAGAACAAAATCAGAGTGATAGCTCTATGTACCTCGTGCGCACAGGGGTTAGACCCCATGGGCTTGGGGGTCCCGTGTGCACGGTACATGACCATGGACACGGGGCCCCGTGCGCACGGGCGTCAAACACCCCGTGGACACGGGGGTTCCCCAACAATAGCCACTCTCAGATCGACATCTATGAGTGAGTGCGGCAGAGGAACCATAAAATCTATTCTACACACGAAGAACGATAGCCCTAGACTTGATATCAAAGAGGAACCCTAAAAACTAGAAGAGTATCCATGGAGTGAAAAGAGAGAGGGGGTAATGGGAGATACCAGAGGAGGAACCATCTTGAAGGATCTCCATGGAGCAACGATCCCCGATGGCCCCCAGAGGAGCACGGGCGAGGGAAGGCGACGGCGGTGGCGCTAGAGGTCCCTGGGGTGCAGAGGGGGCGATAGGTGGGAATGAACCCAAGCCCCCCCCCCCCCCCCCCCGCGCCCACCTCTTCAGGGCCAGGAACCACAGACCCCGTGCGCACGGGCTAAGAGAGCCTCGTGCGCATGGTATGTAGCCCGTGCGCACGGGGCCCCGTGCGCACAGTACAAGCCCGTGGACATGGGGTACTCAGGAACCTTTGACCACAGATATCCCTTGAAGGCATGGCTAAGTGGAAACTCTTACCAAGCCTTTAAGGAGCATTTTAGTCTATGGTTCTGAGTACGTCGCATGCGAAATCCAACACTACTAGAAGGGTATTGATACATCTCCGTCGTATCTACTTTTCCTAACGTTTTTGCTCTTGTTCTTAACTCTAATTTGCATGATTTGGATGAAACTAACCCGGACTAATGTTGTTTTCAGCAGAACTGTCATGAAGTTGTTTTTTGTGCATAAATAAAAGTTCTCGGAGTGGAGTGAAACTTTTTGGAGAATTTTTATACAATAAAAGAAAAATATTGGAGCCAAGAACTACCAGAGGGGGGGCCCTAGGTGAGCACAACCCACCAGGGCGCGCCCCCTCCTGGTGGCCCCGTAGACCCTAATTCCAACTCTATAAAATCCTATTTTTGGAGAGAGAAAATCAAGGAGAATGAATTATTGCGTTTCACGAGACGGGGCCGCCGGCGCCTCATGTTCTTCATCGGGAGGCTAGATCTAGAGTCCGTTTGGGGCTCCGGAGAGGGGGATCTTCGATCTTCGTCATCACCAACCCTCCTCCATCGCCAATTCCACGATGCTCCCCACCGGGAGTGAGTAATTCCTTCATAGGCTCACTGGTCGGTGAAGATTTTGATGAGATTCATCATGTAATCGAGTTAGTTTTGTTAGAGCTTGATCCCTAGTATCCACTATGTTCTGAGATTGATGTTGCTATGACTTTGCCATGCTTAATGCTTGTCACTTTGGGCCCGGGTGCCATGATTTCAAATCTGAACCATTTATGTTTTCACCATTATATCTATGTTCTAGATCCGATCTTGCAAGTTATAGTCACCTATTACGTGTTATGATCCGTAAACCCTGGAGTGACAGTATTCGAGATACTTTCCGGTGATAACCGTAGTTTGAGGAGTTTATGTATTCACTATGTGTTAATGATTTGTTCCGGTTCTCTATTAAAAGGAGGCCTTAATATCCCTTAGTTTCCTTATGGACCCCGCTGCCACGGGAGGGTAGGACAAAAGATGTCATGCAAGTTCTTTCCATAAGCACGTATGACTATTTACGGAATACATGCCTACATTATATTTATGAACTGGAGCTAGTTTTGTATTGCCCAAGGTTATGACTGTCATACGATGAATATCATCCAACAAATCATCCGATCAAATGCCTACAAGATTTTACATATTGTTCTTGCTAAGTTACTAGTTTTGCTGCTACTGTCACAACAGCTACAAAATTATTGCTATCATTGTTACTATTACTATTATTGTTACCACTGCTATCAAAACTATCGTATTACTGTGCTACTAATCACTTTGCTACAGATAATTAATCTCAGGTGTGGTTGAATTGACAACTCATCTGCTAATACTTGCAAATATTCTTTGGCTCCCCTTGTGTCGAATCTATAAATTTAGGTTGAATACTCTACCCTTGAAAACTGCTGCGGTCCCCTATACTTGTGGGTTATCAAGACCTTTTTCTGGCGCCGTTGTCGGGGAGCATAGCTATATTTGCTGAGTCACTTGGGATTATTATCAATCTATCACTATGAAGAATCTGAAAAATACCAAGACTAAGATTTTTCCCTCTAAGACGAGGGGAGGTAAGGAACTGACATCTAGCTTTGCACTTGATTCACCTTCTATTTTGAGTAGACTTACAACACCACCACATGCTATTAATCCTGATATGTCACAAGTTATTGATGATGCTACTTCTTCTATGAATGCTACTCATGATGATGCTAGTACCTTGTGTTGGGGATATAACTATTTGTGTAAGCCGCCCAGGAGGGGCCGGGTTACGCAAAGAAGACTCACCAGAAAGAAGCCCAAGACCAAAGCATGAAGATGGCAGTTCATAGAGGGCTTAAGGCCCACAGGCGACTTAAGGCCCGTTGTAGTAAACCGCCACAGTAATATGACTTGTATCATAAGGTAGACTTAACTAGTCACCGAGCCGGACACTGTTTATAAGCCAGCCGGGACTCCGTAAGCCGCAGGGCGTCAACCCGTGTATATAAGGGGACGACCTGCTGGCGGCTTATGGCAAGAAACAACTCATCGAGAGCCGGGCATAGCGTATCTCGCTCCCTGGTCATCGAAACATCAATACCAGCCCAACTAGACGTAGGCCTTACCTTCACCCTAAGGGGACGAACTAGTATAAAACCTCTCGTGTCCCTTGTCCCGATTAACCCCTTCAAGCTTCCTAGTTGCGATGGCTCCACAACTAAGTTCTTTCACGAGGACATCTGACGTGACAATTCCACGACAGTTGGCGCCCACCATGGGGCCAGCGCACGGTGGATTTGAGTTCTTGAAGGGCAACTTCGAAGGGCTCAAGGGATACGTAGTGGGCCGGATGACCAAAAGTCGTCGCGACAAGATCTACATCGACGACGAAGGCTGGGGCCCCGACGCCGGCTTAATCGAGTACGGATACCGGGTCCCCTTGGCGGAATCCACGTCTTCATCGGCCGGGTCGGAGAGCCGGGACCTGAGCTGGACAGTAGCACCGACCTCATCAAGACGGCTCAGCGTGCGAGGAAGACCCGAGCTCAACCCATCATGAAGCATGCTTTCGTGGGCTGCATCCACGGAGAGGAATTTTCTAAAGGATCTGAAGATGGTGGTGAGACGGTCGTCTGGTCAGACGGTGATTCGTCCGCCGGTTCAACAGATTCATTGTACCTGGTGCAAGACGACGTGCTCGGGGGCTGTTCCGATGGCATCAGTATTCCGGACCCCTATGAGCCGCCAAGATGGGCAGGAATCTTTATGGCTGGGACTCAACCCGGTTCTAATTCTACAGCTGTTGTAGCAATAACATCCGGGATTGGGACAGCCGGGGCAGGTGGCCCTGTGCGCCCGCCGGCTCAGGTGCTGATAGACCTCATGGACAAGCTTACGGCCCTGTTAACTGCCACGGTTATCCCTGCGAACAAAGATGAGCATGACACAGAGGTGGCACGGGTGCATGAGGAAATAGCTCAGGCCAAGGAGGCCTTGGCAGCTGGGGATACTAGACTAGCTACAGAGCGGGCGGCTCTCGACGCCCGGGCACAGCGGTTGCAGTCAGAAGCTTACCAGTTCACGATGAGCTTAAACGCATCCAATGAGGTAATGAGGAGGAGACACCAGAAAACCCAATCCCGTTTACCTCCGAATTACGGCCCTCAGGTTCTTTTCGCTACACCCGGAGCCAGCCCAAGTAACCCGCCAGATGCCAATCAGTTTATGACAGCCAGAGTACGAGGACCGGCTCAGCCTCGAGAGATGCGGCCTCCTCATGTGAGCACGGCACCACCGCGTTATGTGCCGATACCGGAGGGTCACTTTTCCAACCCCATGGAGAACTTAATCGCGGCTTCAGTGCGCTTGGCGGCTCTGCCCGTGGACGGTGATGACCCGATAGCGGTGGAGACCCAGAGGGTCAGAGAGCTTCTCCAGACGGCCCTGGCTCAGCAAGAGACCTATTCTTACAGCAGAGACAGGATCTGTTCAACTCCTCCGCCTTGGTTAGCACCGCCTCGTCAGAATCGGAGCCCGAGTTACAGCAGGCACATGGAGTCCGAAGCTTTGTCAAGCAACGCCCAATGCCGTGACCAACATGGTGGCTATAACCCGGTGCAAGACCGAGTACGTCAGGAGAACGAGCGGGCGGCTCAACTGGCGGCTCAACAGGCGGCTCATCAGGATATTCCAGAGTATCCAACGACTTCTGTTGAGATGGGAGTAGCCACTAGGACCGGTGGTGTTCCTTGTTTGGTATCGGCTTTGCGCAATGTGCGCCTGCCCAAGGACTTCAAGGGACCTCGAAAGGTGCCAAATTACACGGCTGACTTACAGCCTAGAGCATGGATCGAGAGTTATGAGATGGCCATGGAGCTGTTGGAAGTCAGTGACGCGGCAATGGCTAAATATTTCACCATGATGTTAGATGGAACGGCCCGGTCTTGGTTAAAAGGTTTGCCACCCAATTCCATTGGTTTGTGGGAAGAGTTGAAAGCCCGTTTCATCCAGAACTTCAAGGACACCTGTAAGCAATCTATGTCGATCGTGGACTTGACGAATTGTAAGCAGGGGGAGGGTGAATCCACCACCCATTGGGTACGCCGGGTTAAGGAGATAATTCATTCATCTGATAAGATGGATGCCGGTTTTGTAGTCCTTATGTTGGAGAAGAATTGCAGCTTTGAGCCGCTGAGGCAGAAACTGGGGCGCCTTAAACATGACTGCAAGGATATGGGTACGCTAATGGTGGCTTTAGTCAAATATGCCAATTCTGATAGTACCAAGGATCCCGCGTCGGATGATGAGAAGATAGGGAAGGGAAAAGAAACGGCAATGGAAAGGGTCAACAGCATAACCCGGTGAATCAAAGCGGCAATAAGCGTAAGGCGGACGGCAACCCAGAGTTTGTAGCCAATGCTAATGCACAGGGTAACAATCAGAGACGTAAGGGTAAGTGGCCTCGATCCGGCGGGTCAGGCCCGTCTCTTGTGCAGCTACTCAATGAGCCCTGCCCGAGACACGGCACCCGGGAGCACCCCGCTACACACCTGTGGAAAGATTGCGCGATCATGAAGGAGTTTAAAAATTCCAATACCTTTGATGGCAGTCATGGATCTGGCGGCGGTTCAGGGGCTGGCGGCTTTCATGGCCCGGGCGGCGGCTCAAACTCTGGTTTTCAGGGACATCCGGGTGGAAATAATTAGCAGCAGTCTGGTCAGGGAGGGCAACAACAGCAGCAGTCGGGTTATCAAAGCCATCCGAAACAATTGAGTGGTGGGCAGTACCATGTGTTTACCACTAGCTTATGCAAACGTGACTAGAAGGTTCATAAGAGGGCTGTAAATTCTATTGAGCTGGCAATTCCTTGTTATTTGAGATGGTCAGAGCAACCCATTATATGGAGCAGAGAGGATCACCCTCCACGAGTCGATAATCCAGGTCAGTTAGCCTTGGTGGTAGCACCCCAGGTTGGTGGATATAAATTCACTAAGGTACTCATGGACGGAGGTAGCAGCATCAATATCCTCTATTACGAGACTTTTCAGCGCATGGGGTTGACTGTGAAGAATCTGAGAACATCCAACACTGTTTTCCATGGGGTGGTTCTCGGCAAGTCGGCTTACCCAGTTGGCAAGATTGAATTGGAGGTGGATTTTGGAGATGAGTATGATTCCAGGGCTGAGCAATTGACGTTTGAAGTGGTTAAAATCAGGAGTCCATATCACGCTTTATTCGGGCGACCGGCTTATGCTAAGTTCATGGCACGGCCGTGTTACATGTATTTACAGCTCAAGATGCCGGGTTATAAGGGCACAATCACTGTGCATGGGAGTCGAAAGGTGGCCTTGGAGTGTGAAGAGGGCGACGCGGCTTACGCTGAGTCTGCCTGTGCTGTGGAGGAGCTCAAATTTTATCAAGACAATGTTGACCCGGCAGATATGACCTCCCTAAAGAAGCCGACTACTGAGCATGACCCAACATTGAAGTTTAAATCGGCCGCTGAGACGAAGCTTGTTGACTTTACCCCAGGAGATGCTTCTAAGTAGTTCAGTATTAGTGCCAATTTGGATCCCAAATAGGAAAGTGCGCTCATCGAGTTCATCCGTGAGAACCGGGACATCTTTGCATGGAAACCTTCCGACATGCCGGGTGTACTGAGGGAACTCGTTGAGCAAACTCTCAATATTGATCCGAAGTATAAGCCGGTCAGGCAGTTTCTCCGGCGGTTCAACGAAGAGAGACGGAAAGCTATCAGGGAAGAGGTCGCCCGACTCTTAGCGGCCGGATTTCTGGTTGAAGTTTTTAACCCGGAGTGGTTGGCTAACCCGGTGCTTGTACTCACGAAGAACGGCACTTGGCGGATGTGTGTGGATTACACGGACTTAAACAAAGCTTGTCCAGCTGATCCCTTTGCTCTTCCCCATATTGATCAAATCATTTACGCTACGGCGGGTAGTGAACATTTGAGCTTCTTGGATGCTTACTCTGGTTATCATCAGATCAAGATGGCAGTTAAGGACCAGGAGAAGACAACTTTCATCACTCCATTTGGAGCCTTCTGTTATGTATCTATGCCATTTGGGCTCAAAAGTGCCCAGGCGACTTATCAGCGATGTGTACAGAACTGTTTGCACGATCAAATTGGGCGTAATGTTCATGCTTATGTAGATGACATCGTGGTGAAGTCCAGAGAAAAGGAAACCTTGATATCTGACTTGAAAGAGACCTTTGATAACCTCCGGGTTTACAAGATGATGCTTAACCCGGCCAAGTGTGTGTTTGGTGTACCTGCAGGCAAGCTCTTGGGTTTTCTGGTGTCAAACAGAGGCATTGAAGCTAATCCAGAGAAGATTAAGGCGATTACCTCTCTGGCTAAGCAGGCATGCATTAATAATGTTTAGCGCCTGGCGGGTCGTGTTGCCGCTTTAAGACGGTTCATAAGTTGGTTGGGGGAGAAGGCCCTGCCGTTATATCAGATGTTGAAGAAAACTGACACTTTTGTCTGGAGTGATGCTGCGGATGCTGCCTTTGAATACTTGAAGAGGCAATTGTCTGAACCACCGGTTCTTGCGGCTCCCATTGACAGAGAGCCGTTGCTGTTATATGTGGATGCTAATTCACAAGCGGTCAGTGTTGCCATCGTGGTGGAGCGTAAGGAAGCTGGCAAGGAGCATCCGATTCAACGGTCGGTTTATTATATCAGTGAGGTGCACATTGAGTCTAAACAAAGGTATCCGCATTGGCAGAAACTCGTTTACGGAGTGTTTATGGCCAACCGGAAGTTGAAGCAGTACTTTCAAAGTCATCCTATAACTGTGGTAAGTTCTGCCTCTTTGGGAGACATCATCCAGAATAGGGAGGCCACAGGACGAGTCGCCAAGTGGGCTATCGAGCTTGGGCCTCATGGTTTGAAGTACATGCCACGTACTGCTATTAAGTCTCAGGCCTTGGTGGACTTTATCAATGATTGGACAGAGTTGCAGGCACCTGAGGAGAAGCCAGATAACACATATTGGACTATTCACTTTGACGGGTCCAGGCAGCTAAAAGGCTCGGGGGCTGGAATTGTTTTAACTTCCCCTCGAGGTGACAAATTTCGTTATGTACTCCGGCTTATGTTCCCATGTACTAATAATGCAGCTGAGTACGAGGCCTTACTCCATGGTCTTCGGATGGCCAAGGAGATGAACTTAAGCCGGGTAAGGTGTCTGGGCGACTTAGATCTTGTGGCTCAACAGGTGTCAGGCAAGTGGGATTACAAGGATCCTCTCATGGCGGCTTATCGACGTGAAGTAGATGCTGTGATTGGACATTTCAAAGGTTATCAAGTGGAGCACATTGATCGAAGGAAGAATGAGGCGGCTGATGCTTTAAGCCTGCTGGGATCTCAACGTAAGCCGGTGCCACCTAACACCTTTCTTGATGTTTTGCATAACCCTTCTGTCAAGGTGCCTACCAAGGAAGAACTAGCGGTGCCAGACCCGGAGGCCCAGCTGGTGGTAGCTCTTCATGTTATCCCGGATTGGACAGTGCCATATTTGGCCTACATGACACGGGGAGAGTTACCGGAGTATGAAACTTTGGCAAGACAAATTGTCAGACGATCCAAATCCATGACGATTGTTAATGGTGAGTTGCATCATTGCAGTGTAACAGGGGCGTTTCAACGCTGTGTGTCGCCTGCAGAAGGACAAGAGATACTTCGTGAGATTCATGAAGGAGATTGTGGTCATCATGCCGGCTCAAAATCTCTTGTGTCCAAGGCTTTTCATCATGATTTCTACTGGCTCACGGCTCATGCTGATGCGGAGGATCTGGTCAGTAAATGTGACGGTTGTCAGAAGTTCTCACGACGTGCTCATGTGCTGGCTCAAGAATTAAGGATGATCACAATTACTTGGCCGTTCGCAGTCTGGGGGCTTGACATGGTTGGACCCTTCAAAAGGTCTAAGGATAAAAAGACACATCTCCTGGTGGCAGTGGATAAGTTTACAAAGTGGGTTGAGGCGGAGCCAGTCAGTAAGTGTGATGCGGCCACAACGGTTCAGTTCATGAAAAAGGTGATCTTTCGTTTTGGTTTCCCACACAGCATTATAACTGATAATGGTACTAATCTTTCCAAGGGAGCCATGGAAGAGTTCTGTCAACGAGAACATATCCGGCTTGATGTTTCGGCTGTTGCTCATCCTCAATCCAATGGTCAAGCAGAAAGAGCTAATCAAGAGATACTGAAGGGTATTAAGCCCCGGCTCTTTGTCCCCTTAAAACGGACTCCGGGTTGCTGGGTGGAGGAGTTACCCTCTGTATTATGGAGCATCAACACTACGCCTAACAGATCTACGGGTTACACACCTTTCTTCATGGTCTATGGAGCAGAGGCAGTTCTACCAAGTGACATCCGACACGACTCACCCCGTGTGGCGGCTTATGTTGAGGAGGACAACGAAAAGGCTCGTCAGTATGCACTTGACTTGCTGGATGAGGAGCGAGACTTGGCAATAGCCCGCTCGACGATTTACCAGCAAGACCTGCGCCGTTATCACAGCCGCCGGGTCAAGAGTAGAACCTTTCAGGAAGGTGATTTGGTGCTCCGGCTCATCCAGGATCAATCTGACATGCACAAGCTATCTTTGCCTTGGGAAGGACCCTTTGTGGTCAGTAAGAATTTGAACAATGGGTCATACTACCTCATTGATATTCAAGAGCGCAAGGACTCATGTAAGTCGGAGGAAGAGACCCGCCGGCCGTGGAATATAGCCCATCTTCGGCCTTACTATACTTGAGCCACCGGCTCTTAAGATGTATATACTTTTGATGATGTACATATTATATAAAGCAATAAAGCAGGACCTCTGTCCTTTTTTCCCATAAAGAATGTTTTTATGTCTTCTTTATCAGGTGGTGGACACTACCAACAGGGAGCGGATCATATCTGAATCCGGCTTTCCCTCTGGTCTGGCTTATGATCATATCTGAATCTAGCCATGATCACTTGGGGGCTTCCTGTTCAAACATAGGTCGTATTCGAACCAAAGAGAACATAGCTGTCGATACCCGCTTGATCGGCATACTGCCAAACCCACTTGGGGGCTTCTTGATCATATTTGAATCATAGCTTAACCCCTTTGGGCCTGACGTGGATCGTATTCGAATCAGCGTCATTAAACAACTCTTATGGTCACTTGGGGGCTTCCTGTTCAAACATGGGTCGTATTCGAACCAAAGAGAACATAGCTATCGATACCCACTTGATCGGCATCGCCAAAGCCACTGGGGGCTATATGATCGTATCTGAATCTTAGCTTAACCCCTTTGGAACGGTTTATTGATCGTATTTGAATCAGAAGCTTGTGAATGTTGTTTATTATTCATCATAAGCATAACTATTTTGAATATCTTGAGACCTTCTGGAAAGCATTATGAGATGGTTTTCGTCTCTTCCGGTTTAAATTTTGGTCCTCCCAGGTTGTTAAGTGCCAGATGAACACCATGTAAGCAGGAAAGATTATCAAAGGGATCGCAGGTATGCTATTATATAGTCATAAACCGGCCTGTATATGATGCCTTTGGTTCGTGTTCCGGGTTATCAATACTTTATGTGACCCCCGGCGCGATAAACCGCCAAGGGAACTTTTGTTTGTTTCATGTGCAGGATAAGGCAAGCAAAATTTAAACATCAAAGAAATAAAGGGTTAAACGAAAGCCCGAAATCTATAGCAATAGCGGCTTACGAAAGTGACTAAGCGCTCGGAACATGCGTGAAGGCATCACAAACATTGAGAAGTTTTTTCTACCCTATTACAAGACTCCCCGAGTCTGAACAAATGAAGCATTGTTTTTGCATAACACCTGGCGACTTACTCCTTCGGCGGGCTTGAAGACTCTGGGTTATCCTTCCCCGCTTCTCCGTCGGCTGTCTTGTCCTGGAAAGTTGACGAGGCCCAGTCAATGCTGCTCAAAGCTTCAAACTCAGCTTCATCATCTATTAAACCGGCTGGGTCCACTTTAGGCGAAAAAGTATGCTTACGAATAGGAGGGATCAGGCTGACTTCATCATATGGAATGTTTGGAATTCTCCGGTTGTCACTGTCATAGCCCAAAGAGTACTTGGTGAGGTCAGTATCGTTCCCAATGAGGGTCGCCACAGGACATATGACTTTGACACAGGCGATAAAGTCATGATCATCAAATACAGTGCCGTCCTCCTTCCGACTGGGGTATCCAAGAGCAAGGTCAGCCGGGTCTAGCTCTGGAAGCCATGCTTTTGCCCGGCTCAATGCGGCTACGGCTCCGGCTCTTGTGGATGCCCGCCTTAAATCCTGAATTCGCTGAGGTGGCACAGCGAGATGCTTCAGCACGTCTTGTAAGAGGCGGGGAGGGGTGTTTGATAAGGCTACAATGGCCAAGGCATGTTGTGACCCGGAGTACAGCTGTTCCACTAGAGTGTAAACCGCCTTAAGCTTGATCAACATGTTTTGCTTAAGGTTGGTACTCCTGGGGCCTGTGTATGCACAAGCATAGCGGTAAGCCGGAGGTAACTATTACAATAGTCATTGGAAGATTACAATGTTTGAGGTTTTGCACAGTAACTTACCAAAGATGGTTGAGACCATTTGAGATATCTGCCGTTTTAAGTCGGACAGCTCGGTTGTTGCCTCTGCAAGAGATGTTTCTGCCGTTTCGGCCCGAGTCACCAGAGAAGCCTTCTCATCAGCCCAGGCTTTCTTCTCTGACTCAAAACTTTTCTTCAATTTCTCATTTTCAGAGACAGTGAATTCAAATTTGGAATTGTCCTTTTGAGTTTCAAGTTCTTGAGTTTCTAGCCGGCTCTTCAGGACAGCAAGCTCTGACTCAAATTGACTTATAGTGGCCTGCATCGATACCGGATTATGGTAAGAATCATGGTAAGATAATATTAAAGTCCCAAGTACTTTCCAAGCAAAGGTTCTTGACACTTGGGGGCTAATGTATGCTGAAGAATTTTTTAAGCCTATCATGCCGGGTCACACATATTAAGTCTCAAGCACTTTACAAGTAAAGATACCCGACACTTGGGGGCTAATGTGTATCGTAAATTTAAGCTATAATGTTACAACCAGGTTAAATATATTCTCTTTAAAACCGGGCAAACTAACAGTAAAGCAGATTTCTAAGTCTACAGCATATTTATTCATAAGCAATAGACTTGGGGGCTGGTATAGTAAATAAGATTCAGAAAAAAGCATAAGTTATACCTCCGATTTGTGCTGTATTTGTTTTACCATGTCAATTTCCAGGTCACGGGTATTATGCACTTGATTCAGATAGCCCGAGACTATATCACCAATGCTTAAGTGAGTATAATCAGTAATATCATGCTTGGCCTTTCGGCGTTCGACAAGTTCTTCTTTAGCAGAACATTTGGCGAGGACAGTAGGCCGCCCAGGTTCAACAAACTGATTTTTCACAAACTCAACTTCCGGTTCAGACGTCTTGACCGGGCTAGGAGCTTCCAGGTTATCAGAGCTGTTGAGAGTATCTTCGGCAGGCGGGTCAGAAGTTGGCACTGGAATGTCAGAGGCCGGTTCAGGCGGCTGATGGGTAGAGCTGTCTGGAGCAGATGTATTAATCACCAGTTCAGTTACAATCGGGTCTTGGGACGGCTTATTCTTCTTTGCCCTCTTGCTGGGTTTCACTTGCATGCTGTTAACAAAGGCAGAAGGATGAATACTAAAGCATGGGTAAAGTAAAGCTCAAGGTACATAAGGTTACATTACCCGGGAGCAGTTTTGAAAGCCGGCATGTTTGATTGCATGGATTCGCCAGAAGAAGGAGAGGTATCCTGATAATTGGAGTTAGACAAATTGAGAGGTTGACAAATTAAGCCCGCTAAAGGTAAAACAGAACGTAAATCGGAGATAACCTCAGTCCGACGCTTCCTGGTTACGTCAGGTAAGCCGGAGGAGAGTTCTGTATCCTTGTTGTTCCGGGTCTGCCTCCGGTTCTCAAGCTGTTGTTGCTTCAAAAGAAATTGAGGATCTTGGTAAGCAAGAGGATGTGAAAATCTTACTTTCCGGGTCACCCTTCGGATCTTTTGCATTGGCAAAGGCTCTGAGTCGGAGGAGGTTATAGTTACCTCTTCATCAGCTGCTTGACTGTTCCCCGTATCCTCCTGAAGGGATAGAATGTCAGTCAGGTAATGACAAGGTAATTAAGAAAATTTAAAGATTACCTCTTCATCATCTAAAGAAGAATCATCCAATTTGAGTAAGTAGGAGGCGCTGGGTTTCTTCTTCTTTGAGTTTCCCGTCTTGGCGGCTTTCCTTTCGGTTTTCTTGGTCGTCCTGGCTTGTTTAGTAGCCTCATGATCATATTTGACTTTCCAGAAGTTATCATCGGCCTGTGGAAAAGGATAAGGAATTATGAGTACAAAAAAGGTATAATATAGCAAAGAGTATTTATTAAGATTGATAACTTACTGCAGGGGTCGGGTTCTTCTTACAAACGGGAAGTAAGCCAAAGGTGTTACTCATCAGAGTGCCCCCCTTCAGCAGTGACTGGGTCGTAGCATCCACCACATCATCTGGTAAGTCGTCAGGACTATGGCGTAACGGGTCACCCTTTTCGCCTGTGTAAGCACACATTAAGCCGGAACCACGGCTTAATGGAAGTACTCGCCAAGTGACCCAGACTCGGACCCGATCGATGCCGTTTAAACCGTTTCCCAAGAGAGCTTTGATCTTCTTGATGGTGGGATTGAGAGGCAGACGCTCAACGACCGTCAGTTTGTCTGCAAGCGGATGGTTGGACTCAAGGCGCAGGGCGCGAAAGCCGGGCAGAGGCTTCTCATCAGCCGGAGAAGTGTCCTGACAGTAGAACCACGTTTGGTTCCAATCTTTTGGGTGACTCGGCAGCTCAGCATAAGGAAAAAGGCAGTCTCTCCATCGCTGGATCAAGATGCCGCCAAGCTCAAGACTAGGCCCGTTGGCGCGTTCATTTTGCCGATTCAAGTAAAAAAGTTCTCTAAACAAAAGCAGGCTTGGCTCCTCTCCCAGATACACTTCGCAAAAGACTTTGAAATTGCAAATATTTGACACGGAATTGGGTCCGATGTCTTGAGGTCTAAGGTCAAAGAAATTCAAAACCTCCCTGAAGAATTTTGAGCCGGGAGGAGCAAATCCCCGGCTCATATGATCCGTAAAAATTATTACCTCCCCTTCTTTGGGTTGAGGCCTTTCTTCAGACGGGTCAGGGGCACGATAAGACATGACCTCCTTTTTTGGCAGGTGGCCAGATTTCACAAACTCAGACAGTTTACTCTTGGTAACTATGGATGGGACCCAATTGCAGGTCACAGGGGCCTTGGCAGCCTTAGGAGCCATGACAACAATTGGCCTATGACAAAATAAGAATATCCGGTTCAATTTTAACCAGGAAGAAATATCTTAATTATTCAAGGTGGCGGCTTAATAAGGGGCCTAATGATATAAGGATAGCTGTGCAGCAGTGTCTAAGCCGCCACATGTATCAAAAGCAGTCCAAACTTCTTAAGGTCATAAGAAGCAAGTAAGGTTAACAGATCAGTGTTATCTATTTGAACCGGCTACATAGGCAGTTGAGTTTAAGCGTATTCAACAGAAGCAGTTTTCTGGGTGATACAAACAGGTTTCATAATCTGCTACTGTTGTTGGAGATCAAAGATCTGTTCTGATAAAAAAAAATTCTAGACCTAAAAGCTGATGCAGACGTGTTCATAGGCTCGAATGAGGCTCTTAGGCAGAGAAAGGGATCTGTTTTATATCCAAAACAAGTGCGAAAACAACTACCGCAGCCATTTTATATCATTCTCAGATCAGAAGAGGCATCTAAGAAGAGAACTAACCAGGGTTTGGTTCTAATGGGGATGAACTCCGACGAACTCAAGGAAGATCTAATGTGGATCTGAGCAAGGAAGGGAAGGGAACTTGCGGGTCTGGATGGGCTGCAGGAGTTCATCGTTGTTTTCTGATCCGATTCAGGTTGATGCAGCGGCCTGGGACGGTGAAGACAAGAAGCTCGACAGTGGCGGCGGTGGAGCTCAAGAGCAGCAAGAGGAGGAAGATGACCGGAAGGAGGAAATGGGAAGACCAGGGTCGCGCCTATTTATAAGAGAAGGATAACTGAGGCGGCGCGAGAAACAAGGAGATAAAAGTTATTATCCAGCGGCCCTGACGCCTCGATTCTCGGGATGGTCAGTAAAGGCAAAGATTCGTTGGAGGATATGACGGAGTAAAAATAAGTTTTATTGAAGATGACGTCACGGTGATTTAACCCGGATCCAGATGATGACGTCACGGCGGGTTAAAATTTCCGCGTAAGACAAAAGACTGAAGGACAGTTCCATAAGGTATTTTAAGATTGACATGAACAAGTTCAAATCAATCTGTGGCCTAATGTTGGGGATATAACTATTTTTGTAAGCCGCCCAGGAGGGGTCGGGTTACGCAAAGAAGACTCACCAGAAAGAAGCCCAAGACCAAAGCATGAAGATGGCGGTTCATAGAGGGCTTAAGGCCCACAGGCGACTTAAGGCCCGTTGTAGTAAACCGCCACAGTAATATGACTTGTATCATAAGGTAGACTTAACTAGTCACCGAGCCGGACACTGTTTATAAGCCAGCCGGGACTCTGTAAGCCGCAGGGCGTCAACCCGTGTATATAAGGGGATGACCTGCTAGCGGCTTAGGGCAAGAAACAACTCATCGAGAGCCGTGCATAGCGTATCTCGCTCCCTGGTCATCGAAACATCTATACCAACCCCACTAGACATAGGCCTTACCTTCACCGTAAGGGGCCGAACTAGTATAAAACCTCTCATGTCCCTTGTCCCGATTAACCCCTTCAAGCTTCCTAGTTGCGATGGCTCCACAACTAAGTCCTTTCACGAGGACATCTGGCGTGACAATTCCACGACACCTTGCTTGATGATGATGTGCCACTAGGTGATTACCTTGATGAACAAATTGCTAGAGCTAAAGATATTGAGAAGGTTGTCAGAATCGCGATTCTGTTATACGATTCTACGACTTTACGATCCAAACTAACCCCTCTGATTCTATGATTTTACTTCATAGAATCTATGTTTCTACGATCCTAATAGTGAAGATTCTACGATTTGCGATCCTACCATCGGAGCTCCGATCCGATTCAAAATAATGATTCTGACAACCTTGTTGATACTAAAAATCTTGAAACACCTATTAGGCCTAGCTCTCCTAGATATGAATTGCCTAAGATACCTGAAGGTTATGTTATGTATGAGGAGACAGCTAGAGATTTTCTTGCTTGCAATGATAGAGATGATCTTAAGAAATTATAATGCAAACTGAAAGAGAAATCTTTGAATGCTAGAATAAAATGTGATCCTAAGTTTGCTACTTCACCTATATTTGTTGATGATAAGGATTATGAATTCTCTGTAGACCCAGAGTTGATTACTTTGGTTGAATCTGATCCTTTCCATGGTTATGAAACTAAACTGTTGTGGTGCATCTTACTAAGTTAAATGATATAGCCACCCTTTTTGCTCATGATGAGAAAATTCGTTACTATTATATTCTCAAACTATTTTCATTCCCATTAAAGGGTGATGCTAAGTTATGGTACAATACTCTTGCTCCTGGTTGTGTGCATAGTCCCCAGGATATGATTTACTACTTCTCTGAAAAATATTTTCCTGCTCATAAAAAACAAGCTGCCTTACAGGAAATATTTAACTTTGTGCAAACTAAAGAGGAGAGTCTGCCACAAGCTTGGGGGAGGCTTCTCCAATCACTTAATGCTTTTCCTGATCATCCACTTCAGAAAAAAAATACTTGATATCTTCTATAATGGACTAACCGATGCTTCTAGGGACTTCCTAGATAGTTGTGTTGGTTGTGTTTTCACGGAATGAACTGTTGAACAAGCTGAGGAGTTATTTAATAATATATTGAAAAATTATGATGATTGGAATCTTCCTGAACCGCCGCATAAGCCCACTCCAAAGAAGAGGGGTATCTTATATCTCAGTATGGAAGATATGCAAGAAGCAAAGAAAAGTATGAAGGAAAAAGGTATAAAAGCAGAGGATGTCAAAATGTTGCCTCCTGTTGAAGAAATACATGGACTTGACACACCACCACTAAGGGTGGCAGAGGTAAATTCTTTAATGAAATTTGATGAAAGTGAAATCCCTTATAATAAACATCCTAGCCAATGCCTTTATGAGTTTGACAACTATGTTAGAAAACAAGATCACTTCAATGAAAATGTTATGAAACAGTTAAAATACAACTCCAATATGATTGCTCACTTGAGTGACTTATTATTTAGAATCTCCAATGATGTTAGAGGTGTAGGAAAACATGCATGTATGGTTCAAACTCAACTAGAACAAGTTGCTAACTCTCAAAGTGAATTGCTTGATGAAATGAATAGTAATATGAATGACTTTGCTGTTAGAGTAGCAACTACATGAGGTAAAATTACTCAGGAACCACTTTATCCTGAAGGACACCCTAAAAGAATTGAACGTGATTCACAAGAAATTAATAATGATGCATGTAGTCCTTCTAAAAAGAAAAAGAAGAGGAAAAATGATAGGACTTTGCATACCTCTAGTGAACTTGAGAAAGAAAAACCTCGCGAAGACAATAATGATGATTGTACTTTTGATGCTGAAACTCAATCTGGTAATGAACATCCACCTAGTGATAATGAAAATGAAAATGATGATGTTCATGAAGACACTCTACTAGACAATGATAAAAAACCAGATAATGATGTTGAAATAGAACCATCTATTAATCTTGATAACCCACAGCCCAAAAATAAAAGATATGATAAAAGAGACTTTGTTGCTAGAAAACATGGAAGAGAAAGAGAGCCCTGGGTACAAAAACCCATGCCCTTTACACCTAAACCAACTAAGAAAAATGATGATGAAGAGTTTGAACGCTTTGCTGAAATGTTTAGGCTAGTCTTTTTGCGCACTCGCTTGACTGATATTTTAAAGATGGCCCCTTATGCAAAATACATGAAAGACATTATCACTAATAAGAGAAATATACCTGAAGCTAAAATCTCCACCATGCTTGCCAATTATTCTTCTAAGGATGGAGTACCTAAAAAGCTTGGAGATCCAGGAATACCAACTATACCTTGCTCCATCAGGAAATTATGTTAAAACTACTTTGTGTGATTTGGGAGATGGTGTTAGTGTTATGCCTTTCTCCTTATATAAAAGACTTGATTTGAATAAACTCACACCTACTGAAATATATTTGCAAACGGCTCACAAATCAACTGCCATACCTATTGGTATTTGTGAGGATGTGCCCTTTGTTGTTGCAAATGTTAATATCTTAATAGATTATACTTGAGATGCCCGAGGACGACAACATGTCGATTATCCTCGATAAACCTTGCTTGAATACTGCTGGGGCTATTATACATTGGTATGCGTCGGTGATATACAAACGGTTTTTAACCCCTTTCCGCGACGGCATTTGGAACCGTTGCCAAGTGAGTGTGGGCGATAGGGGGGTCCTTCCCACACAACCCAGAAATCGTTGGGGATAGGCCCTCTTGGCACACAAGTTGGCTCATGTGCGATCGGGAGAGGCATCGAAACCTACTTGTTTCTGTTCGTATGTACATCCCACACGGTGAATCCCAGAAAAACATTTCCATTCTATGTATGTCACACATAGTCAATCCAAGGAGAACGTTTTTGTTCTCATGTACATCCCACACAGTGAATCCAGGGAAAACATTTCCGTTCATATGTACTTCCCACACATTCAATCCAGGGAAAACGTTTTCGTTCGTATGTACATCTCACACAGTCAATCCAGGGAAAATGTTTCCGTTTGTATGTACATCCCACACAGGTTTATGTATAGGCTCTTGTGTTCAATCTTTGTACCGGAGCTATAGATTGGTGCTTGTGGGTGACTACTAGTGTTGATTACATCATGTAGTTGATTACTGTATGGTTTATTTGGTGGAAGATTATATGTTCAGCTCCATTATAATATTTAATACCCCTCTGATCTTGTGCATGATTATCATTTGTGAGTAGTTACTTCTGTTCTTGAGGTCACGGGAGAAATCTTGTTGCAAGTAATCATGTGAATTTTATATGTGTTTGATATTTTGATGGTATATATGTTGTGATTCCCTTAGTGGTGTCATGTGAAAGTCGACTACATGACATTTCACCATATTTGGGCCTAAGGGAATGCATTGTGGAGTATTTATTAGATGATGGGTTGCGAGGGTGATAGAAGCTTAAACCCTAGTTTATGCGCTATTGTGTAAGGGACTGATTTGGATCCAAAAGTTTAATGCTATGGTTAAAATTTATTCTTAATACTTTTGTCGTAGTTGTGGATGCTTGCGAGGGGGTTAATCATAAGTAGGAGGTTTGTTCAAGTAAGAACAACACCTAAGAACCGGTCCGCCCACATATCAAATTATCAAAGTAGCGAACACAAATCAAACCAACATGATGAAAGCGACTAGATGAAATTCTCGTGTGCCCTCAAGAACACTTTGCTTATCATAAGAGACCGTTTTGGCCTGTCCTTTGCCTCAAAAGGATTGGGCTACCTTGCTACACTTTTGTTACCATTACAGTTACTTGCTCGTTACAAATTATCTTGCTATCAAACTATTCTTACTTATAATTTTAGTGCTTGCAGACATTACCTTGCTGAAAACCGCTTGTCATTTCCTTCTGCTCCTCGTTGGGTTCGACACTCTTACTTATCGAAAGGACTACGATTGATCCCCTATACTTGTGGGTCATCACAAGGGTGTGACCTTCGGGATACATCATCGTCTTCGCGTGCCTCGGTTATCTCTTACCCGAGCCCTTTACTTATGCACTTTACTTTGTGATAGATATATTGTTTCATGTCATATATCTTGCTAACACTTAGTTTTTTTATCTTGCTTAGCACAAGTTGTTGGTGCACATAGGTGAGCCTAGTTGTTTTAGGTTTTGTGCTTGACAATTTGAATGCTAGTTTCATTCTGCATTTGTTCAAGCCTAAACCATAATTATTTTAAAGCGCCTATTCACCCCCTCCCCCTCTAGGCGATATCCACAATCTTTCAGTAGAGATGAGAGATTTAGAAAGGTCAAAAATATAATGGACCTTTCTGTTATGCTTGTCGAGACAAACAAGAGTGTCACTTTTAACCATGTTTACGAGCTTCTCAAATTGGTTATAATCCCACAAGAAGCTACAATTAGTGTGAAGAGAGTATTCCCTTCGACGGCTTTTGTGAAAGACAAGCTACGGAACAAAATGGGGATTCGACTCTTGAATGATTGCTTGGTTACAATTGTTGAGAGGGAATTTGTTTTTCAAGTGAAGGATGATTTTGTCGTATCTCGCTTTCTAGCCATGATAGAGTGTATGATTGTGTTGTAATTTTCTTCTTTATTTTATAGTTTCCTTAAACTTTTGAGATTTTGTCGCTACTGTGAACAATTTGTATTTGTATTGCCATGAACCAATTAGCTTCTCTGTTAGGGTGAAAAAGAAATTTTGAACACCCAATGTTGAATTTCTGGATCACCACTGCTCTGTCAGGTTGCTCCATGAATTAAGAGATGCAATTGCGTATCTTGCGAGTCTGCATTGTTGGATGCATGCAGCCATCCATCCCAGCTAATTAGTGTTTAGTTCATCCGATTTTTCTCACCAAAATGGTGACATTTCTCACCACACTGTAACATCTCTCGAAACATCTGTGTAAAAGTGTAGGATCGGAAGTATGTCTAGAGGGGGGTGATTAGACTACTTGACCAAATAAAAACTTATCCTTTTCCCAATTGTAGTCTTTGGCAGATTTTAGCTAACTTAGCACAAGTCAAGCAATCTTAACACAATTCAAGCAAGCATGCAAAGAGTATATGAGCAGCAGAAAGTAAAGCATGCAACTTGCAAGAATGTAAAGGGAAGGGTTTGGAGAATTCAAACGCAATTGGAGACACGGATGTTTTTGTCGTGGTTCCGATAGGTGGTGCTATCGTACATCCACGTTGATGGAGAATTCAACCCATGAAGGGTAATGGTTGCATGAGTCCATGGAGGGCTCCACCCAAGAAGGGTCCACGAAGAAGCAACCTTGTCTATCCCACCATGGACGTCGCCCACGAAGGACTTGCCTCACTAGCGGTAGATCTTCACGAACTAGGCGACCTCCTTGCCCTTAGAAACTCCTTGGTTCAACTCCACAATCTTGTCAGAGGCTCCCAAGTGACACCTAGCCAATCTAGGAGACACCACTCTCCAAGAAGTAACAAATGGTGTGTTGATGATGAACTCCTTGCTCTTGTGCTTCAAATGATAGTCTCCCCAACACTCAACTCTCTCTCTCATAGGATTTGGATTTGGTGGAAAGAAGATTTGAGTGGAAAGCAACTTGGGGAAGGCTAGAGATCAAGATTCATATGGTAGGAATGGAATATCTTGGTCTCAACACATGAGTAGGTGGTTCTCTCTCAGAAAATGTAAGTTGGAAGTGTAGGTTCGTTCTGATGGCTCTCTCCACGAATGAAGAGGAGGTGGAGGGGTATATATAGCCTCCACACAAAATCTAACCGTTACACACAACTTGCCAATCTCGGTGGGACCGAATTGAGAAACTCGGTCAGACCGATTCAGCAAATCTAGTGACCGTTAGGATTTTCGGTGGGACCGACATGCAACTCGGTAGGACCGATATGGTTAGGGTTAGGGCATAATGTAATCTCGGTAAGACCGATTACACAAACTCGGTGAGACCGATTTTGGTAATAAGGTAAGGAGAGAGTTGGTCAGGTAAACTCGGTGGGACCAGTTTGCTCATTTCGGTGGGACCGAAATGTTACGAAAGGGAAACAGAGAGTTTACATTGCAATCTCGATGGGACCGATCGCTCATCTCGGTGGTACCGAAATGTTATGAAGGGAAACAGAGAGATTACAATCCCATCTTGGTGAGACCGAGATCCCTATCGGTGAGACCGATTTGCCTAGGGTTTGCGGCAGTGGCTATGACATCTGAACTCGGTGGCGCCAGATAGAAAGAATCGGTTGGGCCGAGTTTGACTTTTGGTTTAGGTCATATGTGGATGTGAGAAAGTAGTTGAGGGCTTTTGAGCATATCACTAAGCACTTTGAAGCAAGAACCTCATTAAGCAACACCTCATCCCTCCTTGATAGTATTTGCTTTTCCTATAGACTCAATGTGATCTTGGATCACTAAAATATAAAATGTAGAGTCTTGAGCTTTGAGCTTGAGCCATCCTTTTGTCCTTAGCATTTTGAGGGGTCCACTTTTCTCATCCATGCCATGCCATTCATTGAGCTTTCCTGGAATATTTATCTAGAAATAGCATTAGCTCAATGAGCTATATGTTGTTAGGAATTACCAAAACCACCTAGGGATAGTTGCACTTTTAATCTCCCCCTTTTTGGTAATTGATGACAACATATAGATCAAAGCTTCGACAAATGATAATAAGATTGAAAAACATTGTCGCTTTGAGAAGTATGTGAAATGTGAGAGCTCCCCCTAAATTTGTGCATAGTTTAAGATTTGCTTTGGACTGCAAATGCACAATGAATTAGAATCATGGGTTACTCTTCCATGTCACATACAACTTGGTGGAGCGCTCAAAATGATAATAATTAAATACATGCACTCATCACCAAGCAAAGTGAATGATCATATAGAGATAAAAGGATAATGTCATCCAACAAGCATTAATGTAGCATATGATCAAACACATGATCGTCCAAGTATCACACAGGCATAAAGTATATCAAAAAAGCAAACAAAGTTCAACCACTAAAACAAGAGAGAACAAAAGCAACACACTCTCTCTCGAAGCCTATGATCTATACATTTTTCTCCCCCTTTGGCAACAAGTTGCCAAAAAGTTTATAGAAAATGCATAGTACTAAATCGACTCTCAGGCTTGGTCTTGATATGGTGGTGTAGAAATGACGCCAAGGATGAAAGCATCAGTTGATGAAGATGGAGCTGGTGGAGTAGGTGTTGGAGTTGTTGGCACTGAAGTTGTAGCTGGTGTAGATGAAGTTGCTCTGGTGTCTGGAACAGGCACTGCAGCAGATCTCTATGCTTTGGGCACTCTAGAAAACGCATCAGTGGTAGTCTTGCCCTTCCTCTCCTGCATGTCATCTTGAAGTTGCTCAACAACTGATTGTATCTCAGTGACCTTCACATCCTAGTCATAGAACTTTTGCTCCATTATCCTCTCCAGGCTCTCCTGGTTTTGAGTCAGGGTGGCCAATCCCTTCTCAATCCTCAGAGTGGAGGCAATCAAGTAGCCAAGATGATCTTGCTTGCTCTTCAGGAAATACTGAGATGCCTCATCAATGGTTGGCATCTTTGTAGCCCTTTCAGTCCTTGCCTTCTCCTTCTTTGCTTGAGCTTGTACAGAAGATGGTTCATCTTCATCCATCACTACTGTCTTGTCCTCAAAATCTGGGTAGATGGGCATGTGATCCTTGTCCAAGAGGTATGTGTCAGTGCCCATCTTGGAGTTGATTGGCTCCTGGATCTATGGGGCATACCCACAACTTCTCTTCTGGTCAGCAGCAGTCCTCTTGATAGTCTCAACAATTAAGCTCATGACCTTGAACTTCTGAGGCACATCAAATATGTGAAGCAGGTTAATAGCATGGCCTCTGATCATCTTGTGATCACCTGACTTAGGCAAAAGAGTGTGCCTGAGGATCCAGTTGATTGTTGGCAATCCTGACAGAAAGTAATGTACTGATCCAAACTTGTGTGTCTCAACAGCAGCATCTGGGATCTCTCTGTACATATGTGCCATGGAGTTGTGATCCTTGTTCTTCTTGGCATAGACATCCAAGCATCTGCATTTTCCTTAGGTGCATTGATCAAATCTTCCCATTCTTCAACTGTTGATTGGTACCTAGTACCTTCAAACATCCAGACAATCCTGCCATCTGGATAGAAGTGAGTTGTAGAGTAGAACTGCATTACAAGCTCATCATTCCACTTTGTGAGCTTCTGCCCAACAAAGTCATCCACTCCACAAGCATTGAAATTGTCATACACTCCTGGATAATGCTCTTCATTTTCCCTGGTATATTTCCAGTCCACCCATCTCATATCACAAACAATTGGCTTCTTATCAAGCAGCACTGTCTCTTAGAAGTCCTGTTGTTCCTTTGTATGGAACCTGTAGTCCACAACAGTCCTTCTCCTGATAGCATAGGGATCTGTCAATCTCCATTGTCTGAGACCTGCATCCTTCCTGAGCTTCATATCCTCAGCCACTGGGTGAGCATCATTGTGATCTAGAATTTCGGGTTTCAACTTCCTCAACACATGCAACTCATCATCTTCTTGTTCAACAGCAGCTTCAGGCACTGGGGCCTTGTTCTTCTCTCCAGCGGGAATGTTCCTGGTATTCCTCTTGGGTGCAACTTTAGGCTTTGGAGCAGCTGCCTTGGGAGCTTCTTTGGGCTTTGATGAAGCAGCCCCTGACCTGATGGCATCACCCATAAGCTTCTGAGCTTTGGGTGCTGGTGCAGAAACCTCTTCCTCTTCTTCTTCTTCCATCATGGAAGGCTTTCCAACAACCCTGGCCATGGTCTTCTTGACCCTTTCCTTCCTCTTCTTCCCTTCTGCAGCAGCCTCTTTGGGTTCAGATTCCAAAGGTACTTGAGTGGAGGCTCTGGCTTTAGACATGGGAATTCTTCTTGCACGTGCTTTGGTCTTCATACTAGGCTTAGTGGCAGCAGCTGTGCCATATTCCTTCTTGAGCACCTTCTTCTTGGAAGTGGCCTCATCCTCAATAGCCACATAGTCTTCATCCTCAGAATCTGAGGTTTTCTTCTTTCTGGCCCTGGTGGCTGCCTTAGGCAAGTTGCTGGGTGTGCTCCTGCTGCCCTCATCTGAGGAACTGGAGGGACTAGTGCCCTCACTCAAGTGAACCTGTTCTTCTTCTCTGTTCTGGCTGTCACTCTGATCAGACATCGTGCAAACACTGACAGCAGACCCTGTGAATAGATATAGATGAGGTAGATAGGATGATCATCACAAAGCACGAAGATTTTTGCAAAAGAATGAGTTAAAAACTTAGTTTTAGTTTTCCATAGAAAGCATTTCGGATCTACCGATTTGTAAACTCGGTGATACCGAAGCAGCTTTTGGAACCTAAACTAGTGAAATCGGTCAGACCGAGTCACAGTTTGGTGGCACCGAGACTGCTAGAGTTTCACAAAGTCCTGAACTCGGTCACACCGATTTGCAATTCTCAGTCAGACCGAGAATCACATGTGCAATGGCCTTGGCCAAATCGGTGGAACCGACTTCTACAACTCGGTTGGTCCGAGATGGTTTCAGCGGAAACCTAACCCTAAATTTTCAATCCACAACTAAAATATGGAGTGTTTTCGCTGGATAAGATGATCTCAATCGTGGCAAGATACATGGCAAAACAATGTGCTAGGAATCGGAGTGAGATTAGCAGAAGGATCAAATCCATACCCTAGTTTGGCGATGGACTTGCTACGACGGCAACGGCGGAGATGATTCCCGTTGACACTGGCGGAGACCAGCTGCAGGAGGCAGCTGGAGACAAGGAGGACGATCCGGACACCCAGGGAGGCAGATCAGGCTGAGCGCGGGCGAAAGAGTTCGGAGAAATTTCCAATTTTTGGCCCGTGGATATATAGCCTAACCCTGTCGGTGTGACCAAGTGGAACAACTCGGTGGCACCGAGATGCAAAACTGCAAGCAGTTACTGCAACTCGGTGTGATCGAAAAGTTCAAATCGGTTGCACCAAGATTGAAAACCTAGATCGACTTAGTGATCTCGGTATGACCGAAATGGAAGAATCGGTCAGACCGAAACGCACAAAGAAGTTTTGGAAGTTTAAGTCTATGACGAATCGGGGACTCCGAGTGCTCCTCACACAGAGTGGTTCGGAGCTGACTTGATCAAACTTTGTGATGTAGCATGAATAGATTTTGAGACAAGAAAAGCATAGATAGATATAGAAGGTTCTTAGGCATTCTTGTCCATCCACTTGGCAAAAGAAAAGAAATCAACCAATCAAAACTACAAGTGGATGTCCTCGAATGAGTGAAATATGCAACCAACATGCTCACACCATAAAATGACAAATGAAATATGTGGCAAAGCATGCACAACCATTCTAGCATCTATCAAGCAATTGGCGATGACTAGGTCATCTATATATGAGTATATTGACTTAGGAGTCAAATGAGAACATTTGATCATAGGTCATACTCATCGTTTAAGCTCAAGTGGGGTTACCACTTTTACATAATGCATTGTTGTGTTCACACCATTAGAGTTGCTTTAGCTCAATTCTTAGAGTAAAGCTCCCCCTAGATGTGAGATCCCCCCTTAGAGGGACGAACTAACCTTGAGTTTTGTCGATGATGACTTCATGTAGGTGTTGAAGATGTGGATGCTCAATGTTGATGTAGATCATTTGGAGCAATCCTTTCGAGTGAGTTGCACTTTCAATACCTACATGGGTTAGTCCCACAAGGAACAAACAAGGATATCCATAGACATAGAGTGATGCACACACAATATGATGTCCATGGAAGCATTAGGTTACCTTGTCCCTTGTCTTACCAACAAGAGGGTTTGTGACTCCATGAACTAGTGCAAGATATGGAAGTTGATTGCACTTGTCCTCGCCAAAGTGATATGAGTGAAGTATGTTGGCGGAGTCACCCTCAAGAACTCTCTAGTTCTTCTTTTGCGGGATCCACATCATCTTGATGGGAATCCTTGGAGTTGTAGTCATACTTGATGAACTAGAACTTGACGTAGTCTTGGGAACCCACTTGACCAAGGCCTTAGGAGCTTCTTCAAATGCATCAATCTCCTCTTGAAGCTTGTCCTTGCCTTTATGCTTGTGGTCTTGTGGTGGAAGATGATCTTGTGCTTGTGTTCCTTTGAAAGAAGTAGGATCATACTTCTCTTGTTGAGGAACGAACTTCGTCTTGGGGTATTGATCTTCTTCCCACTCAACTCCATTGGCATTGAACTTTCGTTCAAAACCAACACCTTGGTTCTTCCAGTGCCTTCCTTGCTTGCGTACAATTTCCTTGAATTGCTTACTCCCGGCAAGGCTCTTGTAAACACCTTTCTCTATAATTCCCTTCAATGAGCTATTTTCTTGCTCAAGTGTAACTTGGTTAAGAGAATCATTAGTGGAATCAAGAGAACTACTAGAAGCAACAACATTGGATTTAACATGAGTATTGTTACTACTAGAGGAAGAATCCTTCTTGTTCTTGTTACTAGACTTGGCTTGAGGCATGTAAATAGATAAGAGTAAACGCTTGGCAATGTAAGAAGAACTTTTCTTGCGAAGATCATCATTGATAGCCTTTAAGAACTCATGCTCTTGCTCAAGGTTGAGCTTTTCAAAGCGTAACTTCTCATGAGTCCTTAAAAGTTCTCGATGATCCCCTAAGATAGTTTCATGAGCTAACTTAAGAGTGTTTAGTTCTTTAGTTAGATGCTCAATCTTCTCCTTATCATTGTCGTTCGTTTTATCTTGATTAGCATGATTAATTGACGTTTCATCATAGTATTCATCACTAGAGTTGTCAATAAGTAAATCATCATCACCTAACAAGTCATCTTCATCACTATTGAAATCAACACCTTTGGGTCTTTAGCCATGAAGCATCTTCCCAGTCCTTCATTTGGTGAATCAAATATGTCGTAGGAGTTGGTTGACGCAAGTGCTAGACCGACAACACCTTCATCTTGAGTATGTTCGGAGTCGGAGTGATAGCTTCTCTCGGAGTGATTATCGGAGTTGGAGCCAGATACCCATTCACTAACATGAGCTTGATGTCTTCGTTTTTTGTAGCTTCCTGATGACTTGTCCTTCCTTTTTGAGTCCTTGCTTCTTCGGGATGTTCTTCGTTCATAATGATCATCTCTACTCCTTCTCTCTCTTGGTGGTGATTCTTCTCTTCTACTTCTCCTCTTAGGTGATTCTTCTCTTCTTTTGTAGGGAGCCGTACACTCATTGGAATAGTGTTCGGGTCTTCCACAATTGTAGCAATTACGCTCTCGACTAGAAGATCTTTTGTCATTGTAGGACCTTGATTTGGAGCTTCTTTCTTTGCTTCTACTCTTGTAGAACTTGTTGAAGTTCTTCACCATTAGGCTCAATTCTTCATTGAAGGTTTGTTTCTCACTTGATGATGTGGGGGCTTCACATGAGGCTTTGTAAGCACCACTTGACTTGTTGTGGAGCTCCTCCTTATCCTTGAGTGACATCTCATGAGCAACAATTCTTCCAATGACCTCCATTGGCTTGAGATTCTTGTAATTGGGCATCATTTGGATCAATGTGCACACGGTATCATATTTTCCATCCAAAGCTCTTAGGATCTTCTTGATGATGAATTTGTTGGTAATCTCTTCACTTCCCAAGCCGGCAATCTCATTTGTAATGAGAGCAAGCCTAAAGTACATTTCAGCGACGCCTTCACCATCCTACATCTTGAACTTGTCAAGTTGACTTTGAAGCACATCCAACTTGGATTCCTTGACGGAGTCGGTACCTTCATGCATATCAATCAAAGTATCCCAAATTTCCTTTGCATTCTCAAGACGGCTGATTTTGTTGAATTCCTCGGGGCACAATTCGTTGAAGAGGATATCACAAGCTTGAGCATTGTATTGCAGCATCTTCAACTCATCCGCGCTAGCTTCACGGTTCGGTTCTCCCCCATCAAAGAATTCACCTTGCAAGCCAATACACACAATAGTCCAAATGGCGGGGTTATGTCCAAGAATATGAAATTTCATCTTATGCTTCCAACTAGCAAAATTAGTACCATCAAAGTAAGGACCTCTACGGTGATAGTTTTCCTCGCTAGACGCCATACTCTCCTAGGTTGTGAAACCAAGACTATGACCACCAAAAGCTATGGAAATCAAAGCAAATGGAGACCAAAGCTCTGATACCACTTGTAAGATCGGAAGTATGTCTAGATGGGGGGTGATTAGACTACTTGACCAAATAAAAACTTATCATTTTCCAATTTTAGTCTTTGGCGGATTTTAGCTAACTTAGCACAAGTCAAGCAATCTTAACACAATTCAAGCAAGCATGCAAAGAGTATAGGAGCAGCAGAAAGTAAAGCATGCAACTTGCAAGAATGTAAAGGGAAGGGTTTGGAGAATTCAAACGCAATTGGAGACACCGATATTTTTGTCGTGGTTCCAATAGGTTGTGCTATCGTACATCCACGTTGATGGAGACTTCAACCCATGAAGGGTAATGGTTGCATGAGTCCACGGAGGGCTCCACCCAAGAAGGGTCCACGAAGAAGCAACCTTGTCTATCCCACCATGGCCGTCGCCCACGAAGGACTTGCCTCACTAGCGGTAGATCTTCACGAAGTAGGCGATCTCCTTGCCCTTAGAAACTCCTTGGTTCAACTCCACAATCTTGTCAGAGGCTCCCAAGTGACACCTAGCCAATCTAGGAGACACCACTCTCCAAGAAGTAACAAATGGTGTGTTGATGATGAACTCCTTGCTCTTGTGCTTCAAATGATAGTCTCCCCAACACTCAACTCTCTCTCTCACAGGATTTGGATTTGGTGGAAAGAAGATTTGAGTGGAAAGCAACTTGGGGAAGGCTAGAGATCAAGATTCATATGGTAGGAATGGAATATCTTGGTCTCAACACATGAGTAGGTGGTTCTCTCTCAGAAAATGTAAGTTGGAAGTGTAGGTTCGTTCTGATGGCTCTCTCCATGAATGAAGAGGAGGCGGAGGGGTATATATAGCATCCACACAAAATCTAACCGTTACACACAACTTGCCAATCTCGGTGGGACCGAATTGAGAAACTCGGTCAGACCGATTCAGCAAATCTAGTGACCGTTAGGATTTTTGGTGGGACCGACATGCAACTCGGTAGGACCTATATGGTTAGGGTTAGGGCATAACGTAATCTCGGTGAGACCGATTACACAAACTCGGTGAGACTGATTTTGGTAATAAGCTAACCAGAGAGTTGGTCAGGTAAACTCGGTGGGACCGGTTCGTTCATTTCGGTGGGACCGAAATGTTACGAAAGGGAAACAGAGAGTTTACATTGCAATCTCGGTGGGACCGATCACTCATCTCGGTGGTACCGAAACGTTACGAAGGGAAACAGAGAGATTACAATCCCATCTCGGTGAGACCGAGATCCCTATCGGTGAGACTGATTTGCTTAGGGTTTGTGGCAGTGGCTATGACATCTGAACTCGGTGGCAGCCGGATAGAAAGAATCGGTAGGGCCGAGTTTGACTTTTGGTTTAGGTCATATGTGGATGTGAGAAAGTAGTTGAGGGCTTTTGAGCATATCATTAAGCACTTTGAAGCAAGAACCTCATTAAGCAACACCTCATCCCTCCTTGATAGTACTGGCTTTTCCTATAGACTCAATGTGATCTTGGATCACTAAAATATAAAATGTAGAGTCTTGAGCTTTGAGCTTGAGCCAATCCTTTTGTCCTTAGCATTTTGAGGGGTTCACTTTTATCATCCATGCCATGCCATTCATTGAGCTTTCTTGAGATATTTATCTAGAAATAGCATTAGCTCAATGAGCTATATGTTGTTAGGAATTACCAAAACCACCTAGGGATAGTTGCACTTTCAAAAAGCAATGCACCATGCAAAGTGCAAGCTACTTTTTGGACGTTAGATAGAGCAGTCGATCTGCCCGTTGCACATTTAAAATTAGGAAGAGAGAGTCCTTATTTTCTATTTGTATTATTTTAAGGCCCATGTTAAAAGAAATTCGGCAATGGCTACACTAGAGATAACCATAAAATTAAACACGGGTGCCCTGATGACTACCTAGAAAATTTGACATTTGACACATTATGAATGTCCTTAGACACCTTTTTTGAAATGGGGTTCAACACCGTACCTCTGTATCTATGTATGCACACAGCCATTTATATTGAAGCGTCGCAAAACCATCTGACAAAGTTACCTAAGAGACTATAAATACAACAAAAAAAACCCGGCCCATGATTAGATTACATGAATCATACACATAACATATTACTGGACTGCCATTCAAACATACATGTTGAATGTAGCCATGCGGCTAGCTCCGACAGATTGCGTCCGAAATCCGTGGACGCCAGAGCCTCCGCACGTTGTAGGGAACCACATACAGGTCCCAAGATTTAGCTATGAAGACAACTTAAAAAATGGAAGATTTGATATGTGAAAACACAATCATTTCGCCAACTTCGGATTGCCCACACTAAAGCACATATTTCCCACCTGGATATGAGTTCTAAGTTTCAGGTTTACACCAACCAACAAGTTCCCAAACGTATTTATTATACTACTTATCAGAGGAGGTAGGTTAAAAGCTACATGAATTGATTGTTTGTCTTTCATAATCGATTTTTTAAGATCTTATGAATGAATTAGAGATCCAACATAGAAGAAAAAGGTACACCACCTACCGTATAACTCCAGGTGATTTTTTTAGAGGTAAAAGCACCCCAAGTACCCTAACTTGCATGGAATGTGATGATTTAGTCCCAAACTTGCAAAATGCAACTCCATCATACCCCCAACTTGCATTGGATGTGATGATTTAGTCCCCGGCCAATCACAGCTCGACAAGTGGCAGCCAGGTGGCTTGACCGGTCGTTGCTCTCACTTTTGCCAGAAACACCCTATCGTCTTGTGTAATTAACCCGCGCTCCTCTCCTTGGTCCTGGACCGGGTGGCGGCCGCCGATCCACGCGCGCTCAAGTATTTTCCGCTCGACTCAACGCCTACCACGCTGCCGAGTCGCGCCACCGCCGCGTGCTCCGCCTGTACCGCACCGACCTCCTCCGTGCCGCGCTCGCCCGCTACCCCACCGCCGCCCGCCTCGATCTCACCCTCTGCCCGCGCGTGCCCGGCGCGGCCCTCGCCGCCCTCTCCTCCGTGCTCGTGCCTTCCCTCCGTGATGTCGACCTCTCCCGCTCCCGCGGCTTCGGGGCGCCCGGCCTCGCCGCGCTCGTCGTTGCCTGTCCTGGCCTCGCCAACCTCGACCTCTGCAATGGGGTCGACCTCGTGGACGCGGCGGCCGCGGAGTGGGCGCGGGCGCGGGGCCTCCTGAAAGGATCAAGATGGACCTAGAGGGCGGGGTGAATAGGTACAATTACAAATTTTAATTATTACTTGGCAATTTTAGGCAATAATGCGGAATATGAAGATGAGCCTAACAATTGCACGTGAGCACAAAGTACTAAGCAAACAACACAAACACGTAAGTAGGCAAGCACAATATAATGTACGTAAGTGTAAAGAGACAAGTAACCACAAGTAGAGAGTTAGGGTTAGGAATAACCGCAACTCCGGGAGACGATGATGTATGCCGATGTTCACTTCCTTGGAGGGAAGCTAGTCACCGTTAGAGAGGTGGATGTTACCACGAAGGCACACCAACGCCACGAAGGCTCACCCTATTCTCCCTTTGAGACAACACCACGGAGGCGTTTCTCAACCACTAGTGGTAGACCTTGGGGTGGTCTCCAAACCCTCACAAACTTTTCCGAGGGTAATCACAAAGTTCGATTCCTCTCCGAATGACTCCTACCGCCCAGGAGTCTCCAACCTCCAAGAGTAACAAGAACGATGGGGAAAAGCTCAAAACTTGCTCAAGTCACGAATTCCTTTGGTGCAAAGAAGGGGAAGGAGTGGATCTATCACTTGATTGGAGAACTTCTCTCAAATGCTCCTAGAACACTTGGGAATCTAGGATTTGGTGTGGATGAATGAGAGAGAGAGTGAGGAGTGTTCTTGATAGGCTCAAGGTGAATGGTCAACCCTATCCCGTGGAAGGGAAAGGTATATATATAGGTGGTGGGTAAAAGTGGCCGTTTGGGGTACAGGATGGGCCGGACGTCCGGAGAACGTCGGACGTCCGGAGGCACAAATAGGTCCGGACGTCCGACAGTCATCGGACAACCGGCCGCTCTGAAAATGTGAGCCACAACCCAGTGTACAGGATACAGACGTCCGAGCTGGGCCGGACATCCGGAGCACGGATGACCGGAGAGTCCGGACGTCCGTAAAGATGCTTCTCTTGTGAAAGTGTCGTACGTCCGGAGAGTTCTGGACATCCGTAGAAATGCTTCTGTTGTGAAACACCAGACGTCCGGAAGTGGCCGGACGTCCGGGCAATCAAGAGGGACCGGACGTCCATAGAACACCGGACGTCCGAAGGCAAGGTATAGAAAAAGTGGCTTTTGAGCAAGTTTTTCACTAGATCCAACGATCCCCTCTTAATAGTGCGGGATCCCTATACTCAAGAACAAACCATAAATGAAGTCAATATCTTGTATCTCCATTCTTGAGCTATATGCTTTTTGTCCCTAGTCATGATCCATGCACACGGTCCTTGAGACATAATCCTAAGATATACTTGATAAACATGATTAGTCCCTAGCATATGTGTTGTCATCAACATCAAAATATGATTAAGGGCATGATTGCACTTTCAATCTCCCCCTTTTTGGTAGTTGATGACAACTCATATGCATATTCATAATAGTAATCGGAAGTATTTGTTGTGGAGCTCAATAACCATAATAAGAATGAGTAGCGAGCGAGCTCCCCCTCAAAGTGATACCATGGATACCAAAAAAACAATGATGAGGGCTCCCCCTCAAAATGATGCCCCCAATATAACCAAATCTCATACACACGATAATGAAGAGTTAAACTTCATATAGATTCATCACATGTAGATTCACCAAATCTCAGATTCAACAAAACCATAACATAGGTTCAGTACAAGCTAAAACATAACCATAACAATAAGTTTGATTACATAATGAGCTAGACAAACATGCATATAGAGCCTACTCCCCCTTTGGCATCAAGTATCCAAAAAATAGAGAACTAGGGGGAAAACATAATAGCATTAGAGATCATCCTCATCATCATCATCATCATGAACACCACTGCCACCAGCCTCGTCGAAGAAATCAGCCCACTCAGGACCGGAGGGAAAACCAAAGTCAGAAGGGGGGTCTGCAGGAAGACGCTCATCGTCACTCACATCATACACTCCTGAGTCTCTCAGACGAGCCTTCAGAGCATTCTTGGAAGTGACCATGCGAGTGACCACATCGTGGTGTTGGGAGCAATGGTAGGTGAACATCTTCATCATGGCAGAGTGAGCCTTCCCAAGAAAACGAGCAATGCGCCCAAAGGGGGCAGCAGTGGAAGGAGGATAGGTAGCATGAGAAGGAACACTAGCGGCGGTGCGACTAGCAGTAGCGGGAGGAGGAGGAACATAATCATCCGCCATGTGAGATGGAATGACCCATCGCTCATGTACATGAGTGCGGGCAATGGGAAAGGGAGCTACACTTTCGATAAAAGCCTGAATAAAAGGTGCATGAGGAAAAGCCCTCTTGTGTTGGAAGCTAGCAAGGCGGATCTCATGCCATAGAAAGTGTGGGACATTTATCTTCCCTTTAGGAGATGTGAAGAGGCGATGCATGAGATCAATGCAGTAGCTGCTGTAGGAGCCCTTGTCACCCATCTTGGGATAGATGGTGCGGATGATACACTGATAAATGATGTTGAATGGAAAGTGCCAAATGGAGACTTGGTTTAGATCCTTTTGTTTTTTAGTGGCAGACAAAGTTGGTATAGGTCTAAGGAGATCCGCACAGACCGCAATGCCCTTGGGCTTATGGTTGGGGTCATCCTTGTGGATTTTGAACCCAGTGTCGAGAAATCCAAGGGCAGTGACAAACTGAGCATAAGATGCTGTGAGTGCAGTGTCGGAGGTCATCCATGTGACAGTGTTATCAGGAGCAAAGTAACATGTGGCATAAAACTGATGGATGGCAGCGTGGTTAAAATCATGTTGAAAGGCGAATGGAGCAGCTAGATTGGACGACTCAATGAGCTCAATGGCTCCCGGATATTTCTCCGGATGAGTGCGAATGTGCTCAAGATCAATGCAAACATGAAGTGACAAGCCTTTAGGGATGACAATCGTGATGAAGATGTCGTCTTGGACATTTGTGCGAAAGCGACTATCCTGAGAATCCCTAACAACAGTAAATTGATCTACATCACGACATAATTTAAGATATGAAGCTTTGGGGACCTCGTTGAAATGCTTAACATGACGGCCGAGTGGAAGTGGAGGCTTAATTGAGATGTGGCGAGCATCACCATGGAGTTGCACCGGAGGAGGAGGAGGGTGAAAGGTTGGACAACGAGTGCCCGGCTTGGGTGCAGCGACGCGAACACCAACCATCAGGGCCGGATCCACCTCCTCAAGCTCATCCCCAAAGTCCGACCCCTCCGAGGAGGAATCACTAGACGAGCTGGGAGGACGAGCGGCACGTTTCCAAGGGCCATCTTCCTCCTGGGAGTCGTCGGAGCCACCACAACGAGACGGACGAGCCGGCCCTTCGGCGACTTGCTTGCGAGCTGAGTGCTTGGACCGAGGCATCATGACCTAAGGGAGAAGGAAGGCACATATCAACACCCCTCCATAGATCAGGGTGAATGCATGAGGGGGGGAGGTTATGCCCTACCTTGAAGGGAGGAAGAACGCGGAGGAGACGAGCGACTGGACCCAGGAGAAAAACGCCAAGCAGGTGGCCGACGGGCTTGAGAAGCGCCAAGCAGGGCCGCAGATCCGCGGCGGAGGAGCCCCGGCGAGGGGCACGGCGGCGTGCGGCCGCGATGAGTGGGCACACGGCAGGAGCGGTGGCTGTCGTGGTTCTAAGTCTGACAGTAGTGTAGGGGGTACTAAGGAGAGGCAAGATCCTAGCTATGGAGTAGTTGTGCACACAAGAGTTTTACGAGTTCAGGCCCTTCTCGGAGGAAGTAATAGCCCTACGTCTTGGTGCCCAGAGGCGGTCGACTGGATTATATGTGTGAGAGTTACAGGGGTGTGAACCCTTCTGCCAGTGGAGGGGGTGGCTTATATAGAAGATGCCAAGACCCCAGCCAGCCCATGTAGCGGAGGGTTTAAAGTACATTAAGGCCTGGCGTTACTGGTAACGCCCTACATAAAGTGTCATCATGATCATAAAGACTACTTAATTACAGACCATTTGGATATAGATTAGATCTTGAACTCCTGGTAGTCGAGTGGGTCTTCATGGTCGAGTGTCTTCAAGCGCGTCGAGTGTCTTCCAGTCAGTCGAGTGGAGTCCCTCTAGGTCGACTAGAAGACGACTTCTTCTAAAGATGTCCTGGGGGAGGGTGCCTTGGACAGGTCCATGACCCTACCCCGGGTACATGACTTCATCATTAGCCCCCGAATGGATCGAGGTTTGAGTGAGGAAGGAGTTGATAATCTTTCCGACCTGCTTTTTGGTGTTGTAAATGTGTCTTACTCTGGACCAATGGCTTTTAAGTGAGGGTGTCAACTTTTCTTTCAGTCGCCTTGATCCATTCTTTATATCTGTTGAGTGAACTTTATAAACTTGGAGATTCCGAGCGACGGTTCGCAGGAGATCTTCCGTCTGACAAGTTGTCATGCGGTTAGCGGATTCGGTGGGATCCGAATTTTGGGAAGCGCGCGAAGCAGAGAAGGGAGCGGTACTCGGATGGGATAAGGCAGAGACGCCTCGATTTCCATGCCGCCTTTTTCACCACGTATCGCTCGCGTGACTGTTTCGGGATTTGACAGGATCGCGTGGGCCTACCAGTCAGCCACTCGGAAGCGACTCCATATAAGGGACCGGGCGGAGGTTTTTGAACAGTGCTCCCCCATTTTCCCCTCCCCCGTCTTCAGATTTATCCGCTGCGCTTGCCATCTGCTCAGCGTCGCTGCTCCGTTCCGGCCTCGTCGGCGACAATGGTGAAAGAGAAGACGGCGGCTTTGGAGTGGGCGAAGAAGGCGACGGTGAAGGCGAAGGGGAGAGCGACCAGTCGGGGCAGATCCTCGTCGTGGTCCCGCCTGCTGCAAGGTTGGATCCAGGGGGATTGGATCCGCTCGACTATCACCCAGAAGGATCTCGACGACCTGGCCAACGAAGGGCTGATCGAGCACGGGGCGGCGAGGTTTCCAAGGACGGAGTGGCAGCCGCAGGCTCAGGAGGGTGAGTGTGTCCTCCTAGCGACTCATGTCGATCGTGGGTTTTCTCTGCCGCCGCATCTTTTCTTTTGGGGGTTCCTGAACTTCTTCGGGGCTCAGCTTCACCACTTCACACCTAATTCCATTGCCTATCTCGCTGCTTTCGTGTCTTTGTGCGAAAACTTCTTGGGTTGTCGGCCGCACTGGGGTCTTCTCAAACACATATTCACTTGTCGCTCTCAGACGGTCAAAAAGGCTAATCCGAATGACGAGAGAACCCAAGTAATCCAGATGTGCGGGGGTCTTGGGGTCCAAATGAGGAGTAAGAGTGCTTTTCCAGCTATGACCCTTCCCGAGTCAGTTAGAGGGTGGCAGTCGACCTAGTTCTACTGCCAAGACCGGCCAACGCCAAGGCAGTCAACTGGGCTCCCTCCCTTCAACATGAGTCGAGTGAACAAGCCGTCTTCTCTGAAAGTAATTCCGGAGGATAAGGCTCAGGTTAAAATGTTGATGGAGCGTGTAGTCCAACTCATTCGCGACGGTGTGACTGGCATGGATCTTCTGGAGGTTTTCCTTCGACGGCGCATCCAGCCACTCCAATACCATGGCCACCCGATGTGGTTGTACTCTGGCACTGAAGACACCACTCGAGTCCACCCAGAGGAGGTCGACAATGTCACGCTGGAGAGGTGGATGACGGCCATCACAGGAAACAAGGACAACCCTCGCGGGGCCAGGAGTATCCCGCCACTCGACCAATCTTATGAACCAGACAAGGTATGACTACTTATCTCCGACTGTGATCAAGTTTCGTCCATTCTGCTTTGCTGTGGCTCAGTCAATTGACTTTTGTCTTGTCTGTTGTCTTTCAGGCTACCACTGAGTTGTATTCGATGCCCAACGGGGCACAAGCACAGACCGAGGAGGAGGAGGGAAGTGGAGGTGAAAGTCAAGAGGAGTGGGAATCGGATGGTGACGAGGGTGATGAAGATGTTGGCTCCGATGAGGAGGAGAAGGAGGAAGAGGAGGAGGAAGTAGCGCCTTCTCGTTCTGAAAGAAGGTCCAAGCTTGCCCATGACCCTGCAGTCGAGCGCAGCAAGGGGGCCGCGCCTGTTGTGCAATCGATCAAGCGTCCTCGGACGACCTCTCCGGCGCCGACTGAGAAAGCGTCGAAGCAATCTTGAGTGGTGTCATCGAAGCCGACGAAGGCTTTACCGAAGATGAAGATGGTGATTCCCGCTATTTCTGGCTAATGACATAACTTGTGTCCTCTTGTTTCTCATGGATTTATTCTTGGTCGACTCATTAGCTGACCGACTGATTTCTGAAACTGCTGCGCTGCCACTTCTGATACCTCGGCCAGACCTGAAGATCAAGAAATGGAGGATGCCGTTACTTCCAACCCTGGTATGACCTTTGAAGTTTCGTTTTCAGTCGGTGGGATCTTCGTTTTTAACTTTGACTCTTTTCTGCAGCTCCATCTAATATCATCATTGATCTTCCTGATGATGATGAAGACGAGGAACCACTGAGGTAGAGGAGGAATAGGAGAGCGACCGCTGGCAAGGCAGCTCAGGTCATATCGGCACCTGAGACGTTGGTTGCGGAGGGTGACGGTGTCACTCGGCCTACTATATCCTTTGCGGTGCCGCTGACGAGTGTTCGCCCTTCGTCGTCGAGTGCCGGTCAGCCTTCACTTTTCTCTACCCACTACGTCCCTGAAGACCAAGCAAGTGCTGCAAAAGAAGCCATACGCCAGGCGGGGGTTATGATGGAGCAAGTGAAGGCGATCCGAGACGCCAGTTAAGCATCTTATGACGCCAGTTCAGCCCTTCAGAGCAATGTTCAGGTTGGTCGGTCACTGCCTGTTCTGTTAGGATATGGTATCTGAGAACTTTTCTTTCTGAAAATTTTAGTATCTGTCGTACGCCCACTGGGTGTTCCACTGGGTGTGTCGATTGGGATTCTGGATTGGTGGGGGCACGCTGAGTGCACCCACTGGGTGTAGTCCCCAAGGCTATGGTCGACTACTGGCAGTGGGCCATAGTCTTTATGTCTTGAGTTTTTTTTAGTGTCTTCACTTGATCTGGTCGAATGGAATCAAAAACCGGTGGGGGCACACTGAGTGCACCCACTGGGTGTAGTCCCCGAGACTGTGGTCGACTGCTGGCAGTCGACTATAGTCTGAAGAACACACACACTCCTTTTTTTGGTCGACTGATCGACTCTGAGTCTAGCTGATAGAACTAGTGGGGGCACGCTGAGTGCACCCACTGGGTGTAGTCCCCGAGACTATAGTTGAATGTTTAGATTCAGCTGTAGTCTTGGAAATACTACAATTTTTCTCTTAGTCACTCGGAAGTGACCTATCTTTGACGTCTGTCGATTGGTTTTTGGCAGAAAACTTGCGAGCTTCCAGCTTGTTATACCAAATTGGAGAACAAGCATATCCAACTCGAACTTGATCTGAAGCTCGTCCAGGAGAACTTCACGAAGGTGAAGGAAGAGGCAAAAGGTATGTTTGGTGAGAATCTTGACGACTGCCTTTGCTTCTTGTCCATCCCCGAGTCTGATCTTACTGTGATTTTACAGATAAACTGAGGGATTCTCTGAAGAAGAAGGATCTTGACCTCGCTGAGGCGCAGAAAGCAGCTTCCAAGAAGACTAGGCTCACAAAAGAAAAGTTGGCTTCGATCAGCAAACTTAAAGAGGAAAACACTAATCTGAAAGCTGCTCTCGACGTGGCCAACCAGGAGGTCACTCGACTGAAGAATGACAAGATGGTCCTGAGTGACAAAGCTAGCGAACTGGTGGGAAAGAAGAATGATCAGGAGGCTTATCTGGGAGGACTCGCCAAGAAGCTATTCCTCATGCTTGAAGGTAACCCTTGTATCTGACAGGCTTTTTAATCTTGACCTCGCCACCAAACTGCTGCCTTAACTTTGGGGTTGTGTCTACAGAGTTCTGCCAGAACTTTGAGGAGGAGACTGGTCGACTGGAGACGAGCCTGGCTCCCATCAACTCTCCTGTGAAGGATGAAACTGCCATGAGCGTGCTCTGACTCGAGTCTCGCGTTGCTGCCCTTGTTGACTATCTTGCAAGGCTGAAGGTTGCGACGTCACGCATCGACACGGTGCTCTGGCCAGGAGAAGCACTTCAGAATGACCTTGAGTCCCTGATGACTCGACTGAACGAAGTTCCGAGTCGAGTGCAAGAATGGAAGAAGTCTTCTGCCAGGTGCGGTGCCGACGTTGCTCTATCTCTTGTCCGTGTCCACTGCAAGGATGCGCGAGAAGACAAGCTGGCAGCTCTCAGGGTGGCCAATACCAAGAAGCATGACTTCTGATCCTTCATGGAGACCTTCATCGCTGCTGCCACTCGGATCGCAGATGGAATCGACCTGGACGAGTTTGTTGCACCTTCCAGCCCTCCTCAGGAGGGGTAAAAAAACTCCTATGCTTGATGCTTTAAATTTGCCTCGGAATGCCGAGTAGTTTTTGTAACCGACAAACTTTAACAGGCTTGGTGCCTGAGCACTTCTGGATCCGTAAGACGTTATCTGAATTTAGGTTTGCCGTCGAATATGTTTGCTTCTGCCTTCGAATGATCATCATCTTTTGCTTGGAATATATACTAGTGTTTGTGATGCTCTTTTGCAGGTCGGTACGAAGCACAATCGACTTGTACTCGTCACGCTTAGGCGAGCACTAGGCTGCAGCTAAGCCTCCGAGTGGGAGGCTTGCTCACCACTCGGTAGGATTTTAAGAAACTTAGGCGAGCACTGGGCTGCAGCTAAGCCCCCGAATGGGAGGTTTGCTCTCCACTCGGTAGGATTTTAAGAAACTTAGGCGAACACTGGGCTGCAGCTAAGCCCCTGAGTGGGAGGTTTGCTCTCCACTCGGTAGGATTTTACAAACTTAGGCGAGCACTGGGCTGCAGCTAAGCCCCCGAGTGGGAGGTTTTCTCTCCACTCGGTAGGATTTTAGAAACTTAGGCGAGCACTGGGCTGCAGCTAAGCCCCCGAGTGGGAGGTTTTCTCACCACTCGGTAGGATTTTAAGAAACTTAGGCGAGCACTGGGCTGCAGCTAAGCCCCCGAGTGGGAGGTTTGCTCTCCACTCGGTAGGATTTTAGAAACTTAGGCGAGCACTAGGCTGCAGCTAAGCCCCCGAGTGGGAGGTTTGCTCACCACTTGGTAGGATTTCTATGGTGTACCCCCGAAGGAGAAGATAGCAGTCGACCTGCGCTTTGTCCTCCTTGCGGAGCGCACGTTGTATTTGTGGCGTAGCTCGGAAGGAGAAGGCAGGAGTCGACCTGCGCCTCGCCCTCCTTGCGGAGCGCACGTTGTATTTGTGGCGTAGCTCGGAAGGAGAAGGCAGGAGTCGACCTGCGCCTCGTCCTCCTTGCGGAGCGCACGTTGTATTTTATACTTAGGGGAACACTAGGTTGCAGCTAAGCCTCCGAGTGGAAGGCTAGCTTACCACTCGGTAGGATTTTCAAAAACTTAGGCGAACACTGGGCTGCAGCTAAGCCCCCGAGTGGAAGGCTGGCTTACCACTCGGTAGGATTTTCAAAAACTTAGGCGAGCACTGGGCTGCAGCTAAGCCCCCGAGTGGGAGGTTTGCACTCCACTCGGTAGGATTTTGTTTAAACTTAGGCGAAACGGATTCGTAGCTAAGCCTCCGAGTGGAAGGCTGGCTTACCACTCGGTAGGATTTTCTTTTACAAACTTAGGCGAAACGGATTCGCAGCTAAGCCACCCGCTGGGGGACTGTTTTATGTGGACGAAGGTAACAATAATCACTGGGGAAATTATAAAACTCTTGTCTTTGATAAATAAATTACAGAAGTACTTTTATTACAACTCATCCGAGTGAATACTTAAGTATAAAAGGGGCGGAGCAGATCCGCATTCCAAGCTCGTGGCTCATCAATCTAGCGATCGACGTTGTAAAGACGGTGTGCTCTGTTGTGGAGAACTTTGGTAACAATGAAGGTCCCTTCCCAAGTAGGGGCGAGTTTGTGTGGCTTCTGTTGGTCCACTCGGAGGACCAAGTCCCCTTCTTGGAAGGCTCGGCTCTTCACATTTCTGGCGTAGAATCGACGCAAGTCTTGCTGATAGATGGTATATCGGATCATGGCCATCTCTCTTTCTTCTTCTAGAAGGTCGACTGTGTCCTGCCGGGCTTGTTCTGCTTCAGCTTCAGAGTAGAGCTCGACTCGCGGTGCATTGTGAAGCAGGTCACTTGGCAAAACCGCCTCAGCTCCGTAGACCAGAAAGAACGGAGTCCTCCCAGTCGACCGATTTGGAGTAGTCCTCAATCCCCAAAGAACTAATGGAAGTTCGTCGACCCACGCGCCTGCTGCGTGCTTGAGGTCGCGCATCAACCGGGGTTTCAGTCCTTTGAGAATTAGGGCGTTTGCTCTTTCTGCTTGTCCATTCGACTGGGGGTGGGTGACTGAAGCGTAGTCAACTCGCGTACCTTGGGAAGCGCAGAAAGCTTTGAATTGATCAGAGTCGAAGTTTGACCCATTATCAGTGATGATGCTATGCGGAACTCCATATCTGAATATTAATTCTCTGATGAAGCTGATGGCAGTGCCAGCATCAAGATTTTTAATGGGCTTGGCCTCGATCCACTTGGTGAACTTGTCGACTGCCACCAGCACATGGGTGAAGCCCCTCCTGCCAGTCCTCAGTGGTCCAACCATATCTAAACCCCAAACAGCGAAAGGCCAGACGATCGCTTCAAGGCTGAGGAGGGTTTGTGTGACATGTTGGAGTAGAACTGACATCCTACGCACTCGTCGACTATCTCTTTCGCCATTTCATTTGCTCCGGGCCAGTAAAAACCCACTCGGTATGCTTTAGCCACGATGGTCCGAGAGGACGCATGATGGCCATAGGTCCCCGAGTGGATATCATTGAGAATCATTCGACCCTCTTCCGGTGTTATGCATTTCTGGCTGACTCGAGTCGTACTTTCTCTGTACAACTGTCCCCTCATGACAGTAAAGGCTTTGGATCGACGGACGACCTCTCGAGCCTCTTCTTCATTCTCTGGGAGCACTTTCCTTAGAATATACGCGATATAGGGCACTGTCCAGTCGGGAGTGATAACCAGAACTTCCATGATTAAGTTGACTACAGCTGGGACCTCGACTTCAGTTGGATCTGTGGCGCTTTTTGGCTGCGGGGCTTCTTCAGTGAAAGGATCTTCTTGAACTGACGGTGTGTGAACATGCTCCAAAAACACGCCACTCGGGATGGCTTCTCTTTTGGAACCTATCTTCGCCAAATCATCGGTTGCTTGATTTTTCAGTCGGGGGACGTGATGGAGCTCTAATCCCTCAAATTTCTTCTCCAGCTTTCTGACTGCATTGCAGTAACCAGTCATGGCTGGGCTTCTGACGTCCCACTCCTTCATCACTTGGTTAACCACTAAATCCGAGTCGCAGTAGACCATGAGGCGACGGACGCCGAGTGAAATGGCCATACGCAACCCATACAAGAGTGCTTCATATTCTGCTTCATTGTTAGAGGAATCAAAGTGAATCTGCAGTACATATCTGAGCTTATCTCCTCGGGGGGAAACCAACACTACCCCAGCACCGGAACCATTCATCATTTTAGAGCCATCGAAAAACATAGTCTGGTGCTCCGAGTGAACTTGAGTCGGTAACGGTTGTTCAGTCCACTCGGCGAGGAAATCTGCTATTGCTTGGGACTTGATAGCTTTCTTTGCCTCAAATCTGATATCCGGGGGAAGAAGTTCAATCGCCCATTTTGCCACTCGGCCAGTTGCATCTCTGTTGTGCAGAATCTCTAATAAGGGGGCATCGCTGACGACTGTGATGATATGGTCAGAGAAGTAGTGAGCAACTTTCTTCGTGGTCATTGAAAGTGCTAGTTATCGACTAAACGGGGGGTGAATAGGCGATTTTTATCAAAGTCTTCAAAACGTGGAAGTTTCGAAGACAAACAATAGAAATGACCTAATTGATATGCAGCGGAAGGTAAACTACAACAAGTAAGCCATAGTCAGGTATGCAATAGCGTTAACGTACGAAGACTAATAGCAGCTAGGTAGTAGGATCAGGATGGAAGATAGCAATCAACAATAGTAGTCAAGCAATGAAGTCAATCAGATAAGACAGATAAGTAATGACTTCACGAAGACAAACTCAAAATAAAGGAGGGAAGAGATAGAACCAGTCACTTGTTGAAGACACAGGATTTGTTGGACCAGTTCCAGTTGCTGTGACAACTGTACGTCTGGTTAGGGAGGCTGAGATTCAACTCAGAAGACCGTGTCTTCACCTTATTCCCCTTGAGCTAAGGACACTTAGTCCTCGCCCAATCACTCTGGTAAGTCTTCAAGGTAGACTTCCAAACCTTCACAGACTTCGTTCACTCGGCAATCCACAATGACTCTTGGATGCTCAGAACGCGACGCCTAACCGGCTGGAGGATACACAGTCCTCAAGTGTAATAAGTCTTCAGTTCACACAGACAGAAAGACTTCAGTGATGCCTAACACTCTTTGGCTCTGGGTGTTTGGGCTTTGTCCTCGCAAGGATTTCTCTCTCTCAAATGCTTCGAGGTAGGTTGCTCTCAAACGACAAAAGCCGTATACTAACTCTGAGAAGCCACCAATTTATGGTGTAGGGGGTGGGCTATTTATAGCCACTAGGCAACCCGACCTGATTTGTCCAAAATGACCCTGGGTCACTAAGGAAATGACACGTGTTCCAACGGTCAGATTTCAAACACGCGCGGCAACTTTACTTGGGCTACAAGCAAAGCTGACTCATCCAGCTCTGGATAAGGTTAGCTCTCATTGTCTTCGCTCGAAGACATAGGCTTTGAGTTGAGCATCACTTCAGTCACTCTGACTTAGTTCACTTGGATCCCACTTAACAGTACGGTGGTTCCTATGACTCAACAAAGAAGAAAAGGAAGTAACGAATCCACACAGTCTTCACGCTCCATAGTCTTCACGCAATGTCTTCTCATGTCATAGTCTTCAATATGAATATCTTCTCATACCACCATTGTCTTCAATGTCTTCATACATTTTTAGGGGTCATCTCCGGTAGGTAAACCAAATCAATGAGGGACACTACCTGCGTTATCCTGCAATTCTCACAAACGCATTAGTCCCTCAACCAACTTTGTCGTCAATACTCCACAACCAACTAGGGGTGGCACTAGATGCACTTACAGGCATATAATTCCCATATACAAGCTTTTGATAATGAGGGTATCGTTGCTTTGATGGGGTCAGGACTTCGGAAATGTAATATACCGGGCGCTGAACTTTGAAGGCTTTCCCTTCTTCTTCCCGCTCGACCATAAGTACAGTACTGACGACTTGTCCTGTGGCTGCAATGTAAAGCAGCAAAGGCTCTTTGCTGATCGGGGCAGCAAGCACCGGCTGGGTGGAAAGCAGGGTTTTTAACTCTGCAAACACTGCATCAGCTTCAGGAGTCCACTCGAACTTGTCTGACTTCTTCATCAGTCGGTAAAGAGGCAATGCCTTCTCACCGAGACGAGAGATGAATCGACTTAAAGCGGCCAAGCAACCAGTAAGCTTCTGAACATCGTGCACACGCATAAGTCGTTTCATTCGGAGTATAGTGCCCACTTTCTCTGGGTTTGCATCGATTCCTCGTTCGGAAATGAGAAAACCGAGTAACTTTCCACCAGGAACTCTGAATGTGCACTTGGATGGGTTAAGCTTGATATCGTACCTCCTGAGGTTGGCAAATGTTTCAACGAGGTCAGTCAGCAGGTCGGAACCTTTCCGTGACTTGACCACAATGTCATCCATGTATGCTTCCACATTCCGGCTGATTTGAGTGAGCAAACACTTCTGAATCATCCTCATGAATGTGGCTCCGGCATTCTTGAGGCCGAATGGCATGGTGACATAACAGAAGCACCCGAATGGGGTGATGAAAGCTGTTTTGATCTCATCGGGTCCAAACAGACGGATCTGATGGTACCCGGAATAAGCATCCAAAAAAGACAGTTGCTTGCATCCTGTAGTCGAGTCGACTATTTGGTCGATGCGGGGAAGAGGAAAATGATCTTTCGGGCAGGCCCGATTGATATGCTTAAAATCAATGCACATGCGAAGCGAATTGTCCTTTTTGGGGACCATGACGACATTTGCGAGCCACTCGGAGTGGTAAATCTCTCGGATAAACTCTGCTGCTAGGAGCCGAGCCACTTCTTCGCCAATAGCCTTCCTTTTCTGGATGGCGGACCGTCGCAGATGTTCCTTCACAGGTTTTGCCTTTGAATCGACTCGCAGACGGTGCTCAGCCAGTCCCCTGGGTACACCCGACATGTCAGAAGGTTTCCATGCAAAGATGTCCCAGTTCTCACGGAGGAACTGGATGAGCGCTTCTTCCTATTTGGGGTCGAGTGTTGTGGAGATATGAGTCGGAGCAGCGTTGGGGTCGGTCGGGTGGATGTGAACTGGTTTTGTCTCACCGGACGGCTGGAACGCTGATTCTGTAGCAGGCTTTTTGGCTCGCAACAAATCACTCGGGTCCGCATTCCTTTGGTGTTCCTGCCACTCTTCTGCCACCATCTGAGCATCGGTGATCTTTGAGCCTTTCTGGAAGCACTCTTCTGCCTTCTTGCGGTTACCAGTGACAGTGATCATGCCTTTAGGGCCAGGCATCTTTAGTTTGAGGTACACGTAACATGGTCGGGCCATAAAACATGCATAAGCTGGCCTGCCCAAAATAGCATGTAGGCACTCTGGAAATCCACAACCTGAAATGTCAGCTTCTCTTTGTGGAAATTCTTTGAATCACCAAAAACCACATCAAGAGCAACCTTGCCGAGTGACGCGGCCTTCTTGCCAGGAATGACTCCATAGAAACTCATGTTGCTTGTGCTGAGTCTGGACATCGGAATGCCCATCCCTTTCAGCGTCTCAGCGTACAGTATATTCAAACTACTGCTGCCATCCATCAACACTTTAGTCAGTCGAGTGCCCTCATCGACTGGGTCGACCACCAGAGCTTGCCTCCTAGGGGTGGCTATGTGCGTCGGGTGATCAGACTGGTCGAATGTAATGGCGGTTTGAGACCACTTCAGATAATTGGGTGTTGCCGGAGCAGCCATATTCACCTCTCGGTTTATAACTTTCAGTCGGTTTTTGCTCTCAACGTCAGCAAAAATCATCAGGGTGGAATTGACCTACGGATATTCTTCGTCACCGTCGTCTTTGTCCTCGACTTTGTCCGACTCTTTTTCCTTATCCTTGTGCTGCTTTCCTTGGAACTGTTGTATCAGGAGTCGACACTGCCGAGTGGTATGCTTCGGGTAGATGAACTTGGTGCAGTGTCGATGCGCGCAGTTGTAGGAGGTGGTGAAGTAGCATCATCTTCATCATCGATCACTCTGGCATTTTCCGTTGCCACGGAGGAAGAATATTCAGAGTCTTCAAGAGATGGAGTACGACGTAGGACAGCAGTCCGGGGAGGAGTGGAGTCAAACTGGAATCTTTCATTGAAGCCATCGTCTTGAAGATCTGCTTCAGCACTAAGCAGGGTCAAACTCTTCCATGATCGCCGGCAAGTCTCATGAGCAACAAAGGCATTCTTGGTGGCAAGGTTGCGAATGCGATTGACATCCACTAAGATGCTTTGCATCTGTCTCTTGAGCCAGAAATGATGCTTATCATGTTTCTGATGAAGGGCCACAAGAAGTTCTCGGTCATTGAGAATGCGAGAATGCTTCTGAGGCCTTTGGGCAATGGTGCTTTCAGTGGCTTCAGTAGGTGCTCGATGAGGCAGGCGAGTATTTCCAGCCAAAGGATAGATTCGTGTCGCTGCTTGAACGCCATCAATAGGCTGAGTGAAGCTTTGGTGCTCGGCATTTTGAAGACAAAGAGGCTTCTTGGCAGGATAAGGTATATAGCTTCAACTGACATATCAACTTCAGGTAGAAAAATCACATGATTGCGAGCAGAAGGTTGATAGTTGACAGATGAGTGTCGCTTGATGAGGCGCATGACCCATGGAGCATAAAACTTCAGACCAAATAGGTCAGAGTCGGAAGCAGCAAGTTGTCTGATGAAGAAATCTTGCGCATTGAAGCTGATGCCATTGAGAATGTAGAAGACCAAAGTCTTCATAGCTCCTTCAAGCTTTGCCGCTGATGAATGTCCTTTGATAGGCCATAGAGTTCGCCTGATGATGTGATATGTGGTGCGTGGCAGATACTCAAGGTCTTCAACAAAGAACTCTGTTGGATATTCAGCATCACGTGGCAAAGGCTTCATCATGCTCAGCATCTGACTCATATTGGGCTCAGGCTTATGAAAGATGCTTTCCAAAGCATTGCGGTGATTTTGACAACCAGGTTCATAGAGTTCTCCTGGAGTGGATAGGCCTGTAAGCTCGATGATATCCATAGCTTTGGCTTCATGATGGACATTTCCGGTCATCCACTCGAGAACCCATGTCTTCGTATCTCTGTTGTAGCCGCGAATGTGCAGAGTAGCATAGAATTGAAGCAATAGCTCTTCATTCTAGTGTTCTTTATCTGTGACAAAACTGAGCAGCCCAGCATCACGAAAGCAGTCAAGTGCTTCTTCTAGGCAGGGCAGTCCAGTAATGGCTTCAGTGTCGAGGCGCATATGAGGGAAAATGCGCCCTTGATCATACAGAACACAGGAGTAATAGCTTCGCTGCTGATGACTCCAGAACCGATCTGATGATATTCGTGGCTTCGTGTAGGGGTTCTTCGAGCTGTCAAAGAATGTGTTGTGGCTCTTGAAGCCATTTGCATTGAAAGACCCGACAGCGGTGGCAGTACCAGGAAACCTTGGCAGTCTTGGCTTGGGCTTCTGGACCTGAGGCCTATGCTCAATGTGATAGTCAAATTGAGGACCAGAGACATTAGGCGGAGGGACCAGAACGGGCCATCTTACTGTGATGAGCTCGCCATGGTTGTATGCTTGCTCAATTGTATAGGGCCTTGGGGGCGGAACAGGAGCAATGGCAGCAGCTGAGGCTTCAGGCTGCACAACAGGTGCTTCGGGAGCAGTAGCCTCATTAGCTTCAGGTGTAGTGGCCTCATTAGCTTCAGGCACACTGGTTGGTTCAAGCTCCACATTAGCGTCAGCCATGACAACGTCATTGGCTTCACTTGCGTTGGTTGTGGCAGCTTCAGGATTTTCAACCTCCACTTGACGAGTTGGAGGGTCAGGCACAGACACGTTCACTTCATGAATTGTTTCTTCAGGCATGGGGGGAGTAGAGACACGCTCTTCTTGATGTTCTTCATTGGCTGATGCAGCCGGATTGTCTTCAGCAGCTTGTGCTTCAGACACAGAGACATTCACAGTTGGAGTGGCTTCAGAGAACACTTGACGTGCAACAGGTTGACGGTGCACTTCTCCTTCTGGAACGCTCGGAAGAGAGACTTGAGACCTTGGTCCTTTGCGAAGCCTTTGTAGTACAGGCGACGCCTTTGGAGATGGAGTAGGAAGGTCCTCATCCTCTTCAACTTGGACGGATGGTGTGGTTTGTTGATGTTGTTGGGGAGTACTTGGGGTTTCTTGTTCTTGCAGGCGATCAGCCCATGAAGCATCCTGAGCAATTGGCGTCAGAGGATGACCAATGTTGATGATTTCACTGTTCGTATGAACAGGCGATGATACCACATTATATTCAATCTGAGGAATAACTTCGTCATCTTCAACATTGTCATGATGACCAATGTCTTCAGCAGCGGTGGGTTCAGCTGCCGGTATATCTTCAGCTTTAGGAGCCTCTATGGAAGCAGGCTCATGAACAGTTATGCGAAGTTCTTGGGATGCAGATGTAGGACGAACCACTGAGATGGGTTCAACAACAAGGGGCTCTGTGGGAGCACCCCGACCCTTCTTGGTCTTGCGCTTCTTCATGGAGGGAGCGGCATCAGAGGCTTCAGTATTCTTCCTCTTTCTGGCTGCAGCCTCGGCAGCCCTCATCTTCTTCTGTTCTGAAGCGGTTGTGGTGGCCTTTGGCTTCGAGCCAGTCATGCTACTTGGGAAGATAATGCGAGGAGCTTCTTGGCTTGAAGGTGCTGGCTGATCAGCAGGAAGCTTCTTCTTTTTCTTTGCAGCCATCCTGGGGTCAATGCCAGGACGGCCAAGTGACTTGCGCTTCTCAGCCTCATTGTAGGCAAGCACACACTTATCAGCCAAATTTTTCATATGCTCGCGAGAGCCTTGAGCTTCTTGGCGCTTCTTCAGAAAAGCTTCTTTAAGCTCATGCAGCATGACTTTGAAGTTTTGGACGTCTTGAACGCTTAGCTTGGCCACATGCTTCTTGAATTGAGCCTTCTCATAATCAATCTTGTTCTTGAGCTCAACGAGTCACTGAGCGAGAGCCAGCTCAGAAGCAATGGTGCCATTGAAGGCGACACTGAGGCCAATGGGAAGCTATAAATCTTCAAAGCTAACATTGGGGGTGTCGAACCACTCATCAATGAAATTGTGGATGATGGCCACATCAAAGAGAGGCAAGTTGTTGAAGATTTATGCTTCTTCCTTGCTCTTTATCAGCTGCTCAAGAGCATCATCAGCAAGATCTTCATCACTTGATAGATCAATGGGTTCTTCACGCAGAATGGCGGCAGGAGTCAAGGTTTGATCCGTATGCCTTACAAGTTGCTTTTTCTTCTCCGTCTTCTTGGAGATGCGGGATTGATCTTCAGACTGCACACTGGCTTCAGGAGGTGCAGTGGCCAGAGGCTTCGCGCGTAAAGCTTTTGGAGGTGCTGATTTAGAAGCCTTTAGCTTCTTTTGCTTCTGTAGCTTCGAAGGAGGAGCTGGGGCTTCATCAGTGTCAGCATCATTATCAGAATGATCTACCTTGGCACCTTGGACCAAGATGTAAGTGATGAGGCCATCAAGGTTTGCAAAGGGGCCAATTCTGTTTTCTTCAGCTTCACATGTGCCATCATCACGGGGAGCAGAGGGACCTGGATTGAAGTCTAATCCCTGTGACTTCTTGTTTTCCTTTGCCGAAGCCTTAGCAAACTGGAAGTTGCGCTTGAAGAGATTGTCATCACGACACCAGAGCAATGATGTTGGGTCAGCTTCTTCAGGCTGTGGCCCACGGACCATGCAAGGATAGAATTGTTGCGCAATGGCTTCAGCTTTGTTCTTGGGGGGAAGGCCTCGATAGAGAATATCACCCCAAGGGCTCTTGATAGCATTTTTCTCTACGTACTCCTGGGTGACGAACTTGTACTTGTACCACTGTTCAGCCCAATAGCGTCGAATCCATTGGATTCGAGTCTTGCGCTGATTGTAATCTTCCTCAGGATCTGTTTTATACATTTCTGCCAGATCCTCAGGCAGATCCTTTGAAGTTCCCCCACGATGTTGTCTGCCACCCTTCCTTGCTAATTTTTCTGCAGCCATGAACTTCAAGCTGAATGGCTTCAGTATGGTCAGAGGCTTCAGAGATTTACGCTTGCTGGTCAAGCAGGAACTGGCTTCAGGAGAATTGATATGATGCTGTAAGTATTCTGCAAATGAATGCAGACTATGAGAACCAAGGGATTCTCCCACGGACATGTACCTGTGACAGCATTAGAGATGCGAGGGAAGGGGAAGAGGTCATATGCATTCTCAGAAGATTTTGAAGATAAATCAGTTTGAAGACATTGACCTCATGATGTGAAGACATTCACTTATATGTGGTGAGTTGGTTCCAGATTTGTACCAATCTGTGAATAAGTACAAGTGAGGAATCAAACTAGATAGGAAATCTAAGTGAATAGACTAGGCATTATGAGATGCAGACAGAATAGATCTAACATTGAGTAGGTAGAAACCACTTTTGGTAAGTAGGATGAATCTATGAAGATCAAAAAGGTGGTAAAAATAGAGTTATAATTACCGCATGACGAACTTCTAGATGGGAAGAATGAGAGACCGAGCAGTTCAGCCCACTGTGCCCTAACTTGGCGACGGAGGACACCTATGGCGGCGGCGGAGAGGACGATGTCCGCGGCCGGCGTGAGGACGGCGTTGGAGAAGTCGCGGCAGCTAAGCGCTTCGTCGCCAGCGTCGTCGCGAGCTAGCGGTGGCGCTAGGGTTTTGACGGAGGTGGAGAGGTGGAAGAAGGATTTCTGTACCGCAGGGGACAAGTATTTATAAGTAGGTGAGAGACACAGCGCAATTACGCTGGTGCCCCTGGCGGTTCACATCTGAGGGGTACGTGGCAAGCATGCAACATACTTAGAATTGTCCCACGTTCCCACGCCCGCCAGGCATGTCGAAGAGTTGTTCCGGCTTCTCCAAATTTCAACAATAAAGATAAGTCATTTAAAACAGATTTAATGTTTGTCTCTTTGTCTTCTGCTGACTAGGACGCGGAGAAGACATTCGACAGTTTCAATAGAATGCATATGATTTGGACAAATAGAGTTTGAGATAGGAAGCATAGAGAGGTTAGGGTCCGATCACATTCACTTAGTTCAAAAGATTCAGCTTGAAGACATAGCTATAAGTGAATGTTGTAGAGGACAGAGCGCTAGTGTGTATACATATATGCAATCAAATCATCATAGCGCAGAAAATCATGAAGATAAATTGAAACTGAAGACAAACCAAATGTGAAGTCTTTGCAAAAGTAACGCCATGAGTGAAACACTTCAAACAATGAAATTTGGTGGTGGTGTTACCCACCGTATAGGAAGTATTAGACCCAGACACGGCGCACAATTATCGTGGCGCTCCGAAGTCAAATTCCATGTTAATGTATTCACACTTAGAGTGTAAATCTTCATTGATTGAAGATATACATCTCTTTGTGTGTTGCACATCTAAGTCATCAATATGCATAAGTGTTAGGATGTGTGCCTGATCACAGGACATTCGAGGATTCCAAGATATTTAGCTCACACCGTAACTTGCAAAACCTTTTCTCATCCAAGGGCTTTGTGAAGATATCTGCCAATTGCTCTTCAGTGTTGACATGCATGATATCTATATCTTTCTTCATAACATGATCTCTGAGAAAGTGATGACGAATTTCAATGTTCTTTGTCTTCGAGTGCTGGACTGGATTGTTGGCAATCTTGATGGCACTTTCGTTGTCGCAGAAGAGAGGTACTTGTTTCAGGTTGATGCCATAATCCTTGAGAGTTTGCTTCATCCATAGAAGCTGAGCACAACAGGATCCAGCAGCAATGTATTCAGATTCAGCAGTTGAGAGTGATACACAGTTTTGCTTCTTTGAAGACCAACAGACAAGTGATCGACCAAGAAAATGACATGTGCCTGATGTTGACTTGCGATCCACCTTGTCACCAGCATAATCAGCATCTGAGAATCCAACTAGGTCAAACCTTGAGCCCTTTCGATACCATAATCCGAGTGTTGGGGTGTAAGCCAAATATCGAAGAATTCGTTTCACAGCTAAGTGATGCGATTCCTTTGGTGCCGCTTGGAATCGAGCACACATGCAAACACTAAGCATAATATCTGGCCTAGATGCACATAAATAAAGCAAAGAACCAATCATGGAGCGGTATACCTTTTGATCGAACTCTTTACCATTGTCGTCGGGACCAAGGTGGTGTTTGGCTGGCATTGGCGTCGTGTAGCCTTTGCAGTCTTCCATTCCAAACTTCTTCAGACAATCTTTGAGGTACTTTTCTTGAGATATGAAGATGCCATTTCGTTGCTGACGAATTTGAAGACTGAGGAAGAACTTCAGCTCACCCATCATGGACATTTGATATTGCTCTTGCATCATGTACCCAAACTCATCACTGTACTTCTGGTTGGTGCAACCGAAGATTATGTCATCCACATATATTTGGCACACAAGTAGTTCACCATCATATGTCTTCGTGAAGAGTGTGGGATCGAGGGATCCAGGTTTGAAGCCTTTGCTCTTCAGGAAGTCTTTGATTGTATCATACCAGGCACGAGGAGCTTGTTTGAGACCATACAGTGCTTTGTTTAGCTTGTACACCATATCAGGATGTTTTGGATCTTCAAAGCCAGGTGGTTGTGCGACATATACTTCTTCCTCAATCTTGCCATTGAGAAATGCACTTTTTACATCCATTTGATATAGCAAGATGTTGTGATGATTAGCATAGGCTAGAAGTATGCGAATAGCTTCAAGCCTAACAACAGGAGCAAATGTTTCATCGAAGTCAATTCCTTCAACTTGAGTATATCCTTGAGCCACAAGACGTGCTTTGTTTCTGACGACTTGACCATGCTCATCTTGCTTGTTTCGATATATCCACTTTGTTCCAATAATGTTATGCTTGCGAGGGTCAGGGCGCTTGAATAGTTCCCAAACATTGTTCAACTTGAACTGTTGAAGTTCTTCTTGCATGGCTTGGATCCATTCAGGTTCCATAAAGGCTTCAGCAACTTTCTTGGGTTCTGATATTGACACAAATGAAAAGTGCCCACAGAAGTTTGCTAACTGTGTTGCTCTTGAGCGAGTGAGCGGACCAGGCGCATTGATGCTATCAATTATTTTCTCAATTTGTACTTCATTTGCAACACGAGGATGAACTGGACGAAGACCTTGCTCATGCTGATCATTGTCATCATTGGAAGTATTGTCTTCGGTCTGAGCATTGTCTTCAGGTTGGTTTGGTGCAGAAATGATAAGTTCCTCTTCAGGCTGTGCTTCAGAAGGCATGATTTCACCAGTTCCCATCAGCTTGATAGATTCACTGGAAGGAGCTTCATCAAGTATACTTGGCAGAATTTCTCTTTGTGAACCATTGGTTTCATCAAATCGCACATCCACTGTTTCAACGATTTTGTAGTGGAAGAGGTTGAATACTCTGTAAGAGTGCGAATCCTTTCCATAGCCAAGCATGAAGCCTTCGTGAGCTTTGGGTTCAAATTTTGACTTGTGATGGGGATCCTTGATCCAGCACCTAGCACCAAAGACTCTGAAGTAACTAACATTTGGCTTCTTGCCAGTAAGGAGCTCATAGGATGTTTTGCCCAGAAGCTTATGGATGTAGACACGATTGATGATATGACAAGCTGTATCAATGGCTTCAGGCCAGAACTTTCTTGGTGTCTTGTACTCGTCGAGCATTGTTCGAGCCATCTCGATGAGGGTTCTGTTCTTGCGCTCAACAATGCCGTTTTGCTGAGGTGTGTATGGAGCAGAAAATTCATGAGTGATTCCCATTGTATCCAGATAAAGATCAAGCCCGGTGTTCTTGAATTCAGTGCCGTTATCACTTCTGATATGCTTGATCTTGATGCCATAATTGTTCATTGCTCGATTGGCGAATCGTCTGAAGACATCTTGTACTTCAGTCTTGTAGAGAATTATGTGCACCCATGTATATCTTGAGTAGTCATCAACAATGACGAAGCCATAGAGACACGCCGTTGTTGTGAGGGTGGAGTAGTGAGTAGGTCCAAATAAGTCCATGTGTAGCAGCTCGAAGGGTTGAGACGTTGTCATGATTGTCTTCGAGGGGTGCTTTGCCCTTGTCATCTTTCCGGCTTCACAAGCACCACACAAATGATCTTTCTTGAACTTGACACCTTCGATGCCTATGACATGCTTCTTCTTGATGAGAGTGTGCAAGTTCCTCATGCCAGCGTGCCCCAGCCTTCGATGCCAGAGCCAGCATTCTGAAGCTTTTGCAAGAAGACATACGGCAAGTTGTGGACCTGCTGAGAAATCTACCATGTATAGATCACCTTTCCTATACCCTTCAAAGACTAGAGATTTGTCAGATTCCATTAGTACAAGACAACGATATTTTCCAAATATCACAATCATGTTTAAGTCACAAAGCATTGAGACAGACATTAAGTTGAATCCAAGGGATTCAACAAGCATCACCTTATCCATGTGTTGATCCTTTGAGATTGCAACTCTACCTAGACCCAATACCTTGCCTTTACCAGTGTCAGCAAATGTGATTTGACTCTTCTCGGATGGACGTAAGGTTGAGTCCATGAGAAGACTTTGATCACCAGTCATATGATTAGTGCATCCGCTGTCAATAATCCATTCTGAAGCTTTTGGTGACATGCCCTACAGTGCAGTTAGGAGGATAGGCTTCACAAGGTATGTTGTGAAGCATAAGCAGTAGATGCACACTTGGATTATCACAGCATAGATAAAAGTTAGCACATAGTATGACAGGTAAGCGATTCATATGTGGAATACATAGTAAGTCATTTTATCATGCGTCCCTTTATGTGTTAGGTCCCCAGCAATTATATTGGACGCCATTGATTGCTGGCTGGAGACCACATTCTGCAAAAGAGAGTTAATTCTTCTTCACCACCCACATTTTCAGGGGTGGTTTAGAAGCAATGAGTCTAAGTGCAGCATCTGAGAATTTCGGCTTTGAAGCCCTAGCAAATAGCCTTGCAGGAGATGAATGATACTCATGTGAATAAGCAGAAAAGTTATTAGTTCCATGAACATAGCGGTTTGAAGACACACGCTCATATTCATGAGTCTGAGTATGATTACCCTGCAAAACATTGGCGTTAGGGTGACTCAATTGAGTCCTGTGTTCGTAAGTAGCCGTTGGACCATATGATGCCTTTGGTCTGGAGTTTGTCTTCTTCCCTGGTGGTGTCATGATGACATTCACTGGAAGATTCTCAAGACAGCGTTTAGGAACCCAGACCTTCTTCATTGGCGGTCCATTCCTGCAGTTAGTACCAATATACCTGGCAAACACTTCACCATTCTGATTTTTGAACAGTTTATAATTCCCATCAAAGGATTCATCAATGATAATAGGATTAGCACAGGTAAAGCCAAATAAAGTGGATGGATCCACTGAAGGTTCCTTTGTAGCAACCCATGTGGTTTTGGGATACTGCTGAGGCTTCCAGTAGGAACCATCAGCATTCATTTTCCTCTCGAACCCAACACCCTCTTTCCTAGGGTTTCGGTTCAGAATCTGCTTTTTGAGGACATCACAAAGTGTCTGATGCCCTTTCAGACTTTTATACATCCCTGTTTCAAGCAATGTCTTCAATCTAGCATTTTCATCAGCAATAGTAGTGGTATCCTCAGAAGAGGGGTTAGTTACCACAGCAGTAGTTGAAGACAGAGCAACAGTAGCAGCAGTGGAACATTCAGCAACAAAGGCAGCATTATCATGCTCAATGCATTTTAAGCATGGTGGTTCAAATTCATCCTGAGCGGGACTGACCTGTTGAGCGCGAAATGACTCATTCTCTTTTTGAAGATCTTCATGAGTCGCTTTCAGTTTCTCAAGCTCTTGCTTCCTTTGAAGATAATCATAGGAGAGCTTTTCATAAGTGGTTGAGAGCGTCTCATGAAGACTTTCAAGTTCTTGATACTTAGCATGAAGATTTTTTATGTCTTCAACTAAGGACTGTGAACGTGTCATTTCCGCGTCCAATAGATCATCGCTTTTGTCTAACAGTTTTTGAGTATGTTCCATAGCCCTTTGTTGTTCAGTAGCAATTTTAGCAAGTGTTTTGTAGTTGGGTTTAGATTCACAATCAGAGTCATCTTCACTTGATGTTTGAAAGTAAGCATCGCGCGATTTTACCTTGGCACCGCATGCCATGAAGCAGTAGGTGGGAGCAGGATCGTCCTTGTCATCATCAGCGTTGGTGTGGGAGTCATTGTCTTCAGTTTTGAAGATGGACTTTGCGACGTAGCTTGTGGCTAGAGCCAGACTTGCAACGCCAGAGTCGGACTCAGCTTCAGATTCCACCTCTGCCTCCTCAGAAGCAGACTCCTCTTCTGAATCCATTTCCTTGCCAACAAAAGCACGAGCCTTGCCAGATGAGCTCTTCTTGTGAGATGAAGACCTTGATGAGGACTTGGAAGAAGACTTCGAAGGTTTCTTCTTCTTCTTGTCATCGGAGTCATATTCCTTGCTCTTCTTCTTCTTCTTCTCATTGTCCCACTGAGGACACTCGGAGATGTAGTGCCTAGGCTTCTTACACTTGTGACATGTTCTCTTCTTGTTGTCTTGAGTGGGGGCTTCATCATTTCTTGAACTGGATCGTGAAGACTTTCTGAAGCCCTTCTTCTTGGTGAATTTCTGGAACTTCTTCACAAGCATAGCAATCTCCCTTCCAATGTCTTAAGGATCGTCAGAACCACAGTCAGATTCTTCTTCTTCAGATGAGGAAACAACTTTTGCCTTCAAAGCACGAGTTCGGCCATAGTTGGGGCCATAGATATCTCTTTTCTCAGAAAACTGGAACTCATGTGTGTTGAGCCTCTCAAGTATATCAGACGGATCGAGTGTCTTGAAGTCAGGACGTTCTTGTATCATGAGGGCAAGGGTGTCAAAGGAGGTGTCAAGTGATCTCAGCAGTGTCTTGACAATTTCATGCTTGGTGGTCTCAGTGGCGCCAAGAGCCTGAAGCTCATTTGTGATGTCGGTGAGGCGATCAAACGTGAGCTGGACATTTTCATTGTCGTTTCTCTTGAAACAATTGAAGAGATTGCGAAGAACACTGATTCTCTGGTCTCTCTGTGTAGATACGCCTTCATTGACCTTGGACAGCCAGTCCCAGACTAGCTTTGACGTTTCCAGAGCACTCACACGGCCGTACTGTCCTTTGGTCAGATGACCACAGATGATGTTCTTTGCAGTCGAGTCCAGTTGAATGAACTTCTTGACATCAGTAGGGGTGACACCTTCACCAGTTTTGGGAACGCCATTCTTGACGACATACCAGAGGTCGACATCAATGGCTTCAAGATGCATGCGCATCTTATTCTTCCAGTAGGGATATTATGTTCCATCGAACACGGGGCAAGCAGCAGAGAATTTGATTATCCCTGCCGTCGACATAGCTAAACTCCAGGTGGTTAAACCGAATCACACAGAACAAGGGAGTACCTTGCTCTGATACCAATTGAAAGTGCTAGTTATCGACTAGAGGGGGGTGAATAGGCGATTTTTATCAAAGTCTTCAAAACGTGGAAGTTTTGAAGACAGACAATAGAAATGACCTAATTGATATGCAGCGGAAGGTAAACTACAACAAGTAAGCCATAGTCAAGTATGCAACAGCGTTAACGTACGAAGACTAATAACAGCTAGGTAGTAGGATCAGGATGGAAGATAGTACGAAGCCAATCAACAATAGTAGTCAAGCAATGAAGTCAATCAGATAAGACAGATAAGCAATGACTTCACGAAGACAAACTCCAAATAAAGGAGGGAAGAGATAGAACCAGTCACTTGTTGAAGACACAGGATTTGTTGGACCAGTTCCAGTTGCTGTGACAACTGTACGTCTGGTTAGGGAGGCTGAGATTCAACTCAGAAGACCGTGTCTTCACCTTATTCCCCTTGAGCTAAGGGCACTTAGTCCTCGCCCAATCACTCTGGTAAGTCTTCAAGGTAGACTTCCAAACCTTCACAGACTTCGTTCACTCGGCAATCCACAATGACTCTTGGATGCTCAGTACGCGACGCCTAACCGGCTCGAGGATACACAGTCCTCAAGTGTAATAAGTCTTCAGGTCACACAGACAGAAAGACTTCAGTGATGCCTAACACTCTATGGCTCTGGGTGTTTGGGCTTTATCCTCGCAAGGATTTCTCTCTCTCAAATGCTTCGAGGTGGGTTGCTCTCAAATGACAAAAACCATATACTAACTCTGAGCAGCCACCAATTTATGGTGTAGGGGGTGGGCTATTTATAGCCACTAGGCAACCCGACCTGATTTGTCCAAAATGACCCTGGGTCACTAAGGAACTGACACGTGTTCCAACGGTCAGATTTCAAACACACGCGGCAACTTTACTTGGGCTACAAGCAAAGTTGACTCATCCAGCTCTGGATAAGGTTAGCTCTCATTGTCTTCGCTCGAAGACATAGGCTTTGAGTTGAGCATCACTTCAGTCACTCTGACTTAGTTCACTTGGACCCCACTTAACAGTACGGTGGTTCCTATGACTCAACAAAGAAGAAAAGGAAGTAACGAATCCACACAGTCTTCGCGCTCCATAGTCTTCACGCAATGTCTTCTCATGTCATAGTCTTCAATATGAATATATTCTCATACCACCATTGTCTTCAATGTCTTCATACATTTTTAGGGGTCATCTCCGGTAGGTAAACCGAATCAATGAGGGACACTACCTGCGTTATCCTGCAATTCTCACAAACGCATTAGTCCCTCAACCAACTTTGTCGTCAATACTCCAAAACCAACTAGGGGTGGCACTAGATGCACTTACAGTCATATAAATCCCATATACAAGCTTCTGATAATGAGGGTATCGTTGCTTTGATGGGGTCAGGACTTCGGAAATGTAATATACTGGGCGCTGAACTTTGAAGGCTTTCCCTTCTTCTTCCTGCTTGACCGTAAGTACAGTACTGACGACTTGTCCTGTGGCTGCAATGTAAAGCAGCAAAGGCTCTTTGCTGATCGGGGCAGCAAGCACCGACTGGGTGGAAAGCAGGGTTTTTAACTCTGCAAACGCTGCGTCAGCTTCAGGAGTCTACTCGAACATGTCTGACTTCTTCATCAGTCGGTAAAGAGGCAATGCCTTCTCACCGAGACGAGAGATGAATTGACTTAAAGCGGCCAAGCAACCAGTAAGCTTCTGAACATCGTGCACACGCATAAGTTGTTTCATTCGGAGTATAGTGCCCACTTTCTCTGGGTTTGCATCGATTCCTCGTTCGGAAACGAGAAAACCGAGTAACTTTCCACCAGGAACTCTGAATGTGCACTTGGATGGGTTAAGCTTGATATCGTACCTCCTGAGGTTGGCAAATGTTTCAACGAGGTCAGTCAGCAGGTCGGAACCTTTCCGTGACTTGACCACAATGTCATCCATGTATGCTTCCACATTCCGACTGATTTGAGTGAGCAAACACTTCTGAATCATCCTCATGAACGTGGCTCCGGCATTCTTGAGGCCGAATGGCATGGTGACATAACAGAAGCACCCGAATGGGGTGATGAAAGCTGTTTTGATCTCATCGGGTCCAAACAGACGGATCTGATGGTACCCGGAATAAGCGTCCAAAAAAGACAGTCGCTCGCATCCCGCAGTCGAGTCGACTATTTGGTCGATGCGGGGAAGAGGAAAATGATCTTTCGGGCAGGCCCGATTGATATGCTTAAAATCAATGCACATGTGAAGCGAATTGTCCTTTTTGGGGACCATGATGACATTGGCGAGCCACTCGGAGTGGTAAATCTCTCGGATAAACTCTACTGCTAGGAGCCAAGCCACTTCTTCGCCAATAGCCTTCCTTTTCTAGACGGCGGACCGTCGCAGATGTTCCTTCACAGGTTTTGCCTTTGAATCGACTCGCAGACGGTGCTCAGCCAGTCCCCTAGGTACACCCGGCATGTCAGAAGGTTTCCATGCAAAGATGTCCCAATTCTCACGGAGGAACTGGATGATCGCTTCTTCCTATTTGGGGTCGAGTGTTGTGGAGATATGAGCCGGAGCAGCGTTGGGGTCGGTCGGGTGGATGTGAACTGGTTTTGTCTCACCGGACGACTGGAACGCTGATTCCGTAGCAGGCTTTTTGGCTCGCAACAAATCACTCAGGTCCGCATTCCTCTGGTGTTCCTGCCACTCTTCTGCCACCATCTGAGCATCAGCGATCTTTGAGCCTTTCTGGAAGCACTCTTCTGCCTTCTTGCGGTTACCAGTGATAGTGATCATGCCTTTAGGGCCAGGCATCTTTAGTTTGAGGTACACGTAACATGGTCGGGCCATAAAACGTGCATAAGGTGGCCTGCGCAAAATAGCATAGTAGGCACTCTGGAAATCCACAACCTCAAATGTCAGCTTCTCTTTGTGGAAATTCTTTGAATCACCAAAAACCACATCAAGAGCAATCTTGCCGAGTGACGCGGCCTTCTTGCCAGGAATGACTCCATAGAAACTCATGTTGCTTGTGCTGAGTCTAGACATCGGAATGCCCATCCCTTTCAGCGTCTCAGCATACAGTATATTCAAACTACTGCCGCCATCCATCAACACTTTAGTCAGTCGAGTGCCCTCATCGACCGGGTCGACCACCAGAGCTTGCCTCCCAGGGGTGGCTATGTGCGTCGGGTGATCAGACTGGTCCAATGTAATGGTGGTTTGAGACCACTTCAGATAATTGGGTGTTGTCGGAGCAGCCATATTCACCTCTCGGTTTATAACTTTCAATCGGTTTTTGCTCTCAACGTCAGCAAAAATCATCAGGGTGGAATTGACCTGCGGATATTCGTTGTCACTATCGTCTTTGTCCTCGACTTTGTCCGACTCTTTTTCCTTATCCTTGTGTTGCTTTCCTTGGAACTGTTGTATCAGGAGTCGACACCGCCGAGTGGTATGCTTCAGGTAAATGAAGTTACCCTCTTCATCTTTCTTCGTGTGGATATGACACGGTAAATCCATCACGTCGTTTCCTTCTTTATCCTTTACTTTTTTGGGGTTCCAAGGCCCCTTGGGCTTTCCTTTGAACTTCCCCTGAGTCACGGCCAAGGCTTCTCCAGGAGCAGCTGGCTCGGCTTTCCGCTTCTGCTTCCGACTGGAGTTCTCTCCTCCGGTTTCCTGGGCGACTGACTTATGCTTGCCGCTCCGGAGCCGATCCTCTTCTTCACCATTGGCATATTTGGTGGCTATTTCCATCATTCGACTCAGAGACATGTCTCCGGTTCGACCGAATTTCAGGCTTAGCTCTCTGTATTTTACGCCCTCCTTGAAGGCGCAGACTGCCTGGTGATCAGATACATTCTCTACTGTGTGATGCAGTGTGATCCATCTCTGGATGTAATCCCTTAAAGTCTTTCGACTTCTGCACACAAGATTGCAGCTCTGTTAGTCCTGTCGGTCGCTTGCATGTTCCTTTGAACATTCTGACAAACACTCGGGAGAGGTCCTCCCACGTGTAAATGCTGCTGGGTGTCAATTGATTCAGCCATGCTCTGGCTGACCCTTCCAACATAAGAGGCAGATGCTTCATAGCCACCTCGTCATTTCCGCTGCCGATCTGAACAGCCACTCGGTAGTCCTCAAGACAAGTATCAGGCTTAGACTCATCGTTGAACTTGCTGACTCCAGTCGCCAACCTGAAGTTGGGAGGAATCACCGCGGCTCTGATGGCTCTGCTGAAACACTCTGGTCCGGAGACATGCACTCGGCTGCTGGTGGGTACATCTCTGTCGTTACCCTCTCTGTGGGCTCTGTTCCGGTCGACCAGACCTTGAACAATGATGGACCTCGCATCAAAGCCTGGTTCCCTGGGGTCGACTGGGAATCTTCGCCCTCCACTGTGCTGGGCACATAAGATCCACCCCTTGGGGGAGGAGTAGGCACTTGACGTCGATCGTTGCGATCGAATCGGTGATCATACTGTTCATGGTTCCTGTACTGATCATGTCGGTCACCACGCCCTTCACGCCTCGGGTGCGATCTGGGGCTATGAGCCGACTGGACTGTATTCGCTGCCACGGATCTGCTGTGAATCCTGTTCTGCAACTGCGATATAGTTGAATTCTGATCTCCTACTGCCTGGAGCAAATATCTGATCAGCATCAAGCCTCTGCCGGCCTCTGACGGGCTGCAGCTGCTAAATTCTGAATCGGAGTTCGATATACCTGAGTCGGAGGTGGAAAGAGCTGGCGTCGACTGGAGTCTGGAATCCATTGCCGCGCACGCTCGTCGAGTGCCCGCTGAAGGTTCTCCAGTCGAGTGCGCTCAGCCAGGTTGGCCAAGCGCGCGTCGTCCAAGGCGCGAGCCTCAGGGGTTTCTCCAACGACTAGAGTGTGAAGCGCATCCATGTTCCGGCGGCGAAGCTCTTCCCTCTGTTGCGAATTGAGGGGTTCGGGGACATATTCCTCATGGACGTGCGACGGATCGCCTTCGCTGTTGCCTCCCTCGGCACCGGGAAAGCCAGGGGGAACATGCGGTCCATTGACCATCAGGACCTCCGCCGCCGGATCACTGTTGTCGCACTCGGATGCAGTCTCTGCGGAGCCAGTCGACAGGTCGAACAAGCCGTAGAGAGATTCGTCGGGCTCGATTGTCGCAACTTGGGCGGTGGTCGACTGGCGAGCCACCGCGTGCCTCACCCACTGCAGAAGCCTCGACCGACCGGAGCGCTTACGCCGGCGGGAAGCTGGGAGAGAGGATGACACAAAAACCGGCCGATACTGGGTCGACGGTTGCCGCAGAAGAACGCCGCGGACGCACGCTCGAAAGTGCGTAGCCCCGCGGACTGGGAGCGCGTCGACGTCAAGCGGAGCCTCGTGCAGCCAAGCAGAGTCGTCGGCGATGAACGTGAGCGCGCCGAGACGGATCTCGCGGCCCTCAACCAAAACTCCGCCTGAAACCATGATGTTGGGAATCGGGAAAATTGCAACTTCTCCAATAAGTCGCTAAGACACCTGCCCCATAGTGGGTGCCAACTGTCGTGGTTCTAAGTCTGACAGTAGTGTAGGGGGGTACTAAGGAGAGGCAAGATCCTAGCTATGGAGTAGTTGTGCACACAAGAGTTTTACGAGTTCAGGCCCTTCTCGGAGGAAGTAACAGCCCTACGTCTCGGTGCCCGAAGGCGGTCGACTGGATTATATGTGTGAGAGTTACAGGGGTGCGAACCCTTCTGCCAATGGAAGGGGGTGGCTTATATAGAAGATGCCAAGACCCCAACCAGCCCACGCAGCGGAGGGTATAAAGTACATTAAGGCCTGGCATTACTGGTAACGCCCTACATAAAGTGTCATCATGATCATAAAGACTACTTAATTACAGACCGTTTGGATACAGATTAGATCTTGAACTCCTGGTAGTCGAGTGGGTCTTCATGGTCGAGTGTCTTCAAGTGCGTCGAGTGTCTTCCAGTCAGTCGAGTGGAGTCCCTCTAGGTCGACTGGAAGACGGCTCCTTCTAAAGATGTCCTGGGGGAGGGTGCCTTGGACAGGTCCATGACCCTACCCCAGGTACATGACTTCATCAGCGGCGGCGGTGGGGAAATCACGGATAGAAGATGTGGACAGTTGAGAACCCTACCGCGCAATATATATATATAGTGGCCAGTAAAAACGTCCGGACGTCCGGAGCCTACGGACCACCGGAGTCGAATAGGTGTCCGGACGACCGGGGGGGTACGGACGACCGGAGTCGGGACAAACAAAAAATAGAGGATGACAGGGATGATTTTACGGACGACCGATGGCCTCAGACGACCGGACAGATTGTTATAGAAGGTTTATTACGGACGTCCGCGGACTTACGGATGTCCGACGTTTTGGCGTCTAGGCCAACTAAAGGAACCAGAGAGGATTTCATGGACGTCCGGAGAGGCCGGACGACCGGTCGATGGTAATGAGAGAAGAATTTACGGACGTCCGGATGCCTACGGACGACCGGCATTGAAGAACCACATGGACGTCCGGAACCTACGGACGTCCGACGCCAGAAGTTTGACATGAGGCAAGGTGCAAGTGTTGATCATGATGAGGAGAAGACAATTTTCGTCCATAGTAAAAAAAAAATTTATGTAGTAACTAATACCCTACCTCACTCAATCATAGCCATATACTACAAGTGGTGGCTAATGCCACAATGTATGAGTAGACATGACATGACACGGAAAGATTTGAACTTTGAGTGCATAGTCACTACTCCATCATGTTAAAGCACCATAGGTCTAGACCCATGGTTACTTTGAGAGTGTTGGTTCTTTTTATGCATTAAGTAGGGTGAGAAGATTCATGAATTGAAGGTCTCCCCCTAAGTATATGCCTACATCATGACAAGACATTAGATTCATGCATGAATGGGTACTAGATTTCACATAATGTTGTCAAGCTCCAAGATACCAAGTTCACGCCTAAGTCGACAGAACCTTGCTTCATCTAAAGGTTTGGTGAAGATATCTGCTAGTTGAAAATCTGTGCCAATGTGATCAATGTGAATATCGCCCTTTTCAACATGATCTCTCAAGAAATGATACCTAATATCAATGTGTTTGGTGCGGAGATGATCTTTGGGGTTCTCAGCAATATTGATGGCACTTTCATTATCACATAGAAGAGGCACATTTCTATAGGTGATACCGTAATCCTTCAAAGTTTGCCTCATCCATAACAACTGAGTTGCACAACTAGCAGCAGCAATGTATTCAGCTTCTGTGGTAGAGAGAGCAATACAATTTTGTTTCTTCGAGGACCAACTTACCAAGGACCGTCCAAGAAACTCACATGCACCGGATGTGGACTTACGATCCACTTTGTCTCCAGCCCAATCCGCATCCGTGTACCTAATGAGATCAAACTTAGCATCCTTGGGGTACCAGAGGCCCAACTTTGGGGTGTGAACAAGGTATCTAATAATATGCTTAACCGCCTTATGATGACTTTCCATAGGGAAAGCTTGAAATCTAGCACACATGCATATACTAAACATGATGTCTGGTCTAGATGCACAAAAATAAAGCAATGAACCAATCATAAAGCGGTAAGTAGATGGGTCGATATGAGTACCATTTGTGTCTTCGGTGAGAGTAATTTTGGTTGCCATGGGTGTCTTGCATGGACTAGCATCATACATACCAAACTTTTCTAGAATATCCTTGAGGTACTTTGCTTGAGATAAGAAAATTCCTTCTTGAAATTGTTGAATTTGAAATCCGAGAAAGAACTTCAAATCCGTATTGAGTGACATTTCAAAATTCTTGGTCATTGAAGCCGCAAACTTCTTGCACAAATGAATGTTAGGAGAACCAAAAATGATGTCATCTACATAGATTTGGCATAGGATCAAATCACCCTTGTCCCTCTTAGTAAAAAGAGTGGGATCGATCACCCCTCTCACAAAACCATCATCGAGTAAAAACTTCTTCAGATGACCATACCAAGCACGAGGTGCTTGTTTGAGGCCATACAAAGCCTTATGAAGTTTATACACATAGTCTTTTTGAAAGGGATCAACGAACCCGGGTGGTTGTGACACATATACTTCTTCTTGTAGATGACCGTTAAGGAAAGCACTCTTCACATCCATTTGATGTAATGTAAAACCATTGAAAGCGGCATAGGCAAGTAAGATGCGAATGGATTCAAGACGAGCAACGGGGGCAAAGGTCTCACCAAAGTCCAAACCTTCAACTTGTGAGTACCCTTGTGCCACTAACCTTGCCTTGTTGAGGATGATTACACCATTTTCATCTTGCTTGTTCTTGAAAATCCATTTTGTTCCAATGACATTGTGCTCGGTAGATGGCCTCTTGACTAATGACCACACTTGGTTGCGTTCAAAACTGTTCAACTCTTCTTGCATAGCAACTAGCCAATCGTTGTCCATCAATGCCTCTTGTACCTTGAGTGGCTCAATACTAGACACAAACGAGAAGTGAGCACAAAAGTTTGTCAAATGTTTACGGGTGACTCTACCTTCCGAGATGCCGGTGAGGATTTTGTCAACATCAACACGACCAGCCACTCGAGGCATGATGGAGGTGAGGGTTTCACGAGGTTCAACTTCATGTCCATCATCCACATCTTCAACATATGGATCATTCACGTGTGGAGGAAGATCTTCTTGTTCATATTGCATTTGTTGAGGTTCATCATCAATGATTGGACTTTCTTGTTCTTGCTCTTGATGATGATCTTGTTCTTGATGATTATCATTAAGAGAGACTTGATCATCCTCTTCAACTTGGGCTAAGGATATCGGTGGAACAATAGGAGCTTGTGGTGGTATGGATGTTGAAGTAGTTTGATGATGTGTGAGACCTCCATCTTCTTCTTCATCATCATGAGGTTCTTGTTCCATAGGAAGAAGTGCACCAACACCCATGGTCAAAATGTCTTGAGAAGAATCTTCTTCACCTACATCACTTAGATCAACTTGCTCCCCATGGGAGCCATTAAATTCATCAAACACCACGTCACAAGTTTCTACAACACATCCATTGGATTTGTTGTAGACTCTATAGGCGTGAGAGTTTGATCCATAGCCAACAAATATACCCTCAATTGTTTTGGATTGAAATTTTCCTAACCTTTCTCTTTTGTTGAGGATGAAACATTTGCACCCAAATACACAAAAGTACCTGACATTTGGCTTGTTTCCAGTTAGAAGCTCATATGGAGTCTTTTCCAATATAGTGCGGAGGAAAAGCCGGTTTGATGCATGGCATGCGGTATTGACAGCTTCGGCCCAAAAACTATGTGGTGACTTGTATTCATCCAACATGGACCTTGCCATCTCTACAAGTGTACAGTTCTTCCTTTCGGCTACACCATTTTGCTGAGGAGTGTATGGAGATGAGTATTGATGCTCAATCCCTTCATCACTAAGAAATTCTTCCAAGGTATAGTTCTTGAACTCAGAGCCATTGTCACTTCTTATTGCCCGGATTTCTTTGTCAAACTTGCGTTGGGCTTGCTTGGCAAAATCAATGAAGGTGATCTTTGTTTCATCCTTGGACTTGAGGAAGAACACCCATGTATATCTTGAGTAATCATCAACAATGACAAGCCCATACTTTTTCCCACCAAGACTATCCCATGAAGGAGGCCCAAAAAGATCCACATGAAGGAGCTCCAGGGGCCTTGAAGTAGATACTATGTTCTTGGGTGGGTGCTTTGATTGATGTTGCTTCCCAGCTATGCATGCACTACACACATGATCTTTATCAAAAGAGACATTGGTTAGTCCAAGGATATGATTCCCCTTTAAGAGATCTTGAAGATTTCTCATGCCGACATGGGCTAGCCGGCGATGCCATAGCCACCCCTTGTCAGCCTTGGCCATTAGACAAGTTGCATGGAATGTGCTCTCTTTCGAGAGATCAACCGTGTAAAGGTTGCCATCCAACTCTCCAACAAAAGCCACTTCGAGAGTATCTCTCTTAAAGACTTTCACATCCGTTAGTCCAAAGAGTGTATCATAACCAACAGAAGCCAATTGGCGAACAGAAAGCAAGTGGTATTTAAGGGATTGGACAAGCATAACATTTGCAAGAGACATGTTGTTTGTGATAGCCACCTTGCCCAACCCGAGTACCTGTCCTTTTGAACCTCCACCAAACATAATGCTCATTAATGATTGAATAGCTTCCATGAAATCGTAGAGCAATTTTCTATCTCCGGTCATATGATTTGTACATCCACTATCAATTACCCATTTCACTCCACCGGAGAAGCTTACCTACACACAATTAGGACTTGGTTAGAGGCACCCATTTTGCAATGGGACCTCTCAAGTTAGTTACAAGGGTCTTAGGGACCCAAATAGCATAGAACCGGAATGCATTTCGAGGACCAACAAATTTTGCAAAGACTTCTCCATCCTTAGTCTTACGAAGTACATAGGAAGGAGGCATGAACTCTTTAGGCTTGTTGAGAGTGGGCATGCCCCTTGTGGCCTTCCCACTCACAACCTTACCTTTCTCCTTGTGCCCTTCTCTTACAAATGTTTCTTTTAGAGGAGTTGTGCACTTTTGAGAGGATGTCTTCTTCTTGCTTGTGCTCGGGTCAAACCCAAGTCCCTCTTTGGCAAACACCTCATTGTGTTGGCTCAAAATATCATCAAGATTCTTTTTCCCTTGAGCACATGTCATGAGGCCTTTCTCAATTTGAGCCTTGAGAAAACGATTTTCCTCAAGAATAGATGCTAGATCACTACTAGAGTTAGTAGTACAAGCATCAACATTTATAATAGGGGAAGAGTAAGACTTGGCTAGAGTTTCAAGATAAGTAAGTTTGAGCGTCTCAAAACTCTTTCTAAGAACGGTGAGCTCTCCTTCCTTAGTCTTGAGAGACGCGGATAGAAGCTCACAATCCTTAGATAGAGAAGTATGAGACTTCACAAGCTTACTTTTATAATTCATTAACTCTTCGCAAGAGTCAATAGCCTTTTTCAAGGAGGCAAGATCATTAGTGTGAACATCAATATTTGCACCAATTTTTAAGCATAGTTCATCATTTCGTGCTTCCTCATATTGGACTTTCCGCTCAAGGATTTCACACTTTTCCTTTTCCTCGGTGACGAGAGTTTCGAGTTCCTTAATGGTGATGGTGTGCTTACTCACCATCTCCATAAGCATACGAAACATAGTGAGTTTCTTTCCTTTGAGGGAGCACATGAACTTATTAAGTTTAGCAATCATAGGATCATCTAGATCATCATCCTCATAGCTATCCTCCGCATCAAGATACTCATCACTAGGAGTAGAAGGTGTGAAAAGAGGAGGATTTGATCGTGGAGTTACCTTGACCTTGTCAGAAGAGCTTTGGTCCTCTCCTTCTTCAACCATGGCCTTTGCCATTAGGCACTTGTGAGCGTTGCCCTTGTAATCTTTCATGTAGTTGTAGGTGACCACGTCACCACTCTTGTTTACTAACCTCAATGTGTTTTGAGAGTCTTGAGCAACTCCGGCAACACCACTAACATCATCCGGATCAGATTCTTCTTGAGCAACCATTTCCTTTCCATCTCTCTTCTTGATCTTGGAGTTCAAATGATTTGGCAACTTCTTCTTGGGAAAGGTCTTGGGAAACATTGGTTTATCTTCTCTCTTCTCATAAGGGCACTCGTTGGAGAAGTGATTGGTTTCTTCACAGTTGTAGCATTTTCTTACTTTCTTCTTTTGAAATCTTCCCTTGAATTTTCCCGCGCTAAACTTCTTGACAAAAAGAGCCATGTCTTCATACGAAGGGCCCTCGTCGGATTCAATCTCATCACCATCTTCATCATCATCTTCTTCTTCTTCTTCTTCACTTTTCTCATCTTCACATACTTGCTTGGCCTTCAATGCAAGATTGATCTTTGATGATGGGGAACCATGCATGGCAAGATGTTTTGTGGCATTAGCCTTTGACTCTTCAAATAGTTGGAAGGTGGATATGATGTCATCAGTGGTCATTTCCTTGAAGGTATGGTGTTGTCTTATGTCCCACACCATTTGATGATGATATGGAGCAAGAGCATGAAGCAACTTATCCACAAGAAACCTCTTAGTCATGTTGAATCCATCTTATGTCTTGTCACACTCACATGACTCAATATCCGCGGTGAGAGTCATGAGACGCTCAAGGAGTTGATTGGGGGTTTCACCTTTTTCCATACAAAAGTTTTGCAATTGCTCCTTGGCAATTTCATATTGAGCACTCCGGAGGGTAGAAGTGCCAGTCCTGGATCGTATAATACTTTCCCATAGTTCCTTGGCACTTGTGATGTGTATGAACGGTCTCCTTTGCTTTTCATCCATACCTCTCCTTATACACATGATTGCCGTGTCATTGAGGTTCTTGTCATATATTTCTCTTGGTGTGGGGTTCTTTGGATCAACCACATGATAGCCATACTCTATGATCTCCAGCATCTCATCGTTTCCATGTCGAAGATGATCCTGCATAGCAACTCTCCACAAAGCAAAATCGGAAGTAGCACTAAGTAAAGGAGGTTTGCCTTGAGGATTATATCTTGGTTTCTCAACCTGAGGTCTTGCATAAAGCCAAGGAACACTGGCGTGTTCATTGCTAGGAGGTTGTTGACCAAGTGATGATGTAGGCACGGTTGGCCTCGAACCCACACCACTTGCGTGTGGTGCAAGCACCGCGGATAACGTGGCTAATCTCAGTTGGACCAAGGCCTCAAGAGAAGCATCATGCTCCTCTTTTTGCTTAGCAAGGGCCCGTTCTAGATCCTGAGACGTAAAGGACTTGACTTCAGAAGAAACCTCGCCTTTATCCTTAGGATCTACAACCAGGGGAGTCCCATCTGGGTTCATCTCGCTCTAGGGCGGTTAAGCCACAAGAATAGAGCACGAGGCTCTGATACCAAATGAAAGGATCGAGATGGACCTAGAGGGGGGTGAATAGGTACAATTACAAATTTTAATTATTACTTGGCAATTTTAGGCAATAATGCGGAATATGAAGATGAGCCTAACAATTGCACGTGAGCACAAAGTACTAAGCAAACAACACAAACACATAAGTAGGCAAGCACAATATAATGTACGTAAGTGTAAAGAGAGAAGTAACCACAAGTAGAGAGTTAGGGTTAGGAATAACCGCAACTCCGGGAGACGAGGATGTATGCCGATGTTCACTTCCTTGGAGGGAAGCTAGTCACCGTTAGAGAGGTGGATGTTACCACGAAGGCACACCAACGCCACGAAGGCTCACCCTATTCTCCCTTTGAGACAACACCACGGAGGCGTTTCTCAACCACTAGTGGTAGACCTTGGGGTGGTCTCCAAACCCTCACAAACTTTTCCGAGGGTAATCACAAAGTTCGATTCCTCTCTGAATGACTCCTACCGCCTAGGAGTCTCCAACCTCCAAGAGTAACAAGAACGATGGGGAAAAGCTCAAAACTTGCTCAAGTCACGAATTCCTTTGGTGCAAAGAAGTGGAAGGAGTGGATCTATCACTTGATTGGAGAACTTCTCTCAAATGCTCCTAGAACACTTGGGAATCTAGGATTTGGTGTGGATGAATGAGAGAGAGAGTGAGGAGTGTTCTTGATAGGCTCAAGGTGAATGGTCAACCCTATCCCGTGGAAGGGAAAGGTATATATATAGGTGGTGGGTAAAAGTGACCGTTTGGGGTACAGGATGGGCCGGACGTCCGGAGAACATCGGACGTCCGGAGGCACAAATAGGTCCGGACGTCCGACAGTCATCGGACGACCGGCCGCTGTGAAAATGTGAGCCACAACCCAGTGTACAGGATACGGACGTCCGAGTTGGGCCGGACATCCGGAGCACGGACGACCGGAGAGTCCGGACGTCCGTAAAAATGCTTTTGTTGTGAAACTGTCGGATGTCCAGAGAGTTCCGGACATCCGTAGAAATGCTTCTGTTGTGAAACACCGGACGTCCGGAAGTGGCCGGATGTCCGGGCAATCAAGAGGGACCGGACGTCCGTAGAACACCGGACGTCTGAAGGCAAGGTATAGAAAAAGTGGCTTTTGAGCAAGTTTTTCACTAGATCCAACGATCCCCTCTTAATAGTGCGGGATCCCTATACTCAAGAACAAACCATAAATGAAGTCAATATCTTATATCTCCATTCTTGAGCTATATGCTTTTTGTCCCTAGTCATGATCCATGCACACGGTCCTTGAGACATAATCCTGAGATATACTTGATAAACATGATTAGTCCCTAGCATATGTGTTGTCATCAACATCAAAATATGATTAAGGGCATGATTGCACTTTCACCTGCAGAGGCTCTCCCTTTCGCGCAGCAAGCCCATGACGGACATGGGGCTCGGCTGCATCGCCGTCGGCTGCCCGGACCTGCGGGAGCTCACGCTCAACTGGTGCCTCGGGATCACGGATTTGGGGGTCCAGCTCCTCGCCCTCAAGTGCAAGAAACTCAGGACCCTGCATCTTTCCTATACCATGGTGAGCCATGCTTCTTCTTGATCTCTCTCCATCACGCCCTATTCCATTTCTTGGATGAAAGGAGTTATGGCTTGGGGTTCCCCGTTCATGCATTTCTTGATTCGAGAAACACTTTAATTAATGAGAAAAAAAGTTGATTTTGGTGCTTTCTTGGAAAGTTTAGATGTACATGTCTCTGACGTGAATTTCTCCATACGGTTTGGCAGTTTTCCCTTTCGATCTTTGTAGGAGATATTAGCACAACGGTTTGATGTTTTTAGCAACTCTGTTTATATTTTCTTTTGCAAGAAATGCTCATGGAATTGGACTATCGCAGTGACTTGATTTTTTCTGTCAAAGAAATGGACTACTGCAGTAAAAAAATACCTTTTGAGGATGGGAATAAGTAATAGGCTACTTTCTGTTGAGCTGCCAAATAGAGAAACACACTAATTTCGTCGGGCTAATAAATACTTATCTTGCATTGCAGATCTCCAAAGACTGCCTTCCAGCCATCATGAAGCTACCCAATCTTAAGGTGTTGGCACTGGTGGGATGTGTTGGAATAGATGATGATGCCCTTAGTGGTCTTGAGAATGAATGCAGCAAATCACTACGGGTAATCATCAAACTAGACCATTTTGTCTCGTGTGTTAGTGTTGTGTGCCATGTCACCTTCATTTGGTCACTATTAGGTTCATCAACTCTTTGTGTAGATTTTATAATATAATGTCGCTAGGATACTAGCGCTGCATTTGCAGTTAATATAGAATGTTTGGCACATCCATACATGTCGATGTAGAACAAGTAGTTACATAAGAACATGTGTAGGCACTCAACAAAGTTTCCCAAGTATTGTGGCCAATAAACTTGAAAATAACACTTCTACTCTTGCAGGTGCTCGATATGTCAACCTGTCGGAATGTCACTCATGCGGGAGTTTCATCAGTTGTGGAGGCAGTGCCAAATCTCTTGGAATTGAATCTGTCGTACTGCTGTAATGTAAGTATCTAATTGTAGTAGCATCATCTGGGCATAACCTGACCTTCTCCAGTTTGTTTTACATTCTTCTTTTTGGCAGGTTACTCCGTCTATGGAAAGATGCTTCCAAATGCTTCCTAAATTGCAGACCCTGAAATTGGAAGGCTGCAAGTTCATGGCTGATGGACTAAAATACATTGGAATTTCTTGTGTCTCTTTAAGAGAGTTGAGCCTGAGCAAGTGCTCGGGAGAGACAAATACTGATCTGTCTTTCGTTGTGTCAAGACTAAAGAATTTGCTGAAGCTGGACATTACTTGCACGCAATATCACTGATGTTTCATTAGCTGCCATAACTAGCTCATGCCCATCCCTCATCTCCCTAAGAATGGAGTCCTGTAGTCATTTCTCTTGTGAAGGGATGCCTCCTCGGGACGGTCGTGCCGCGGAGACCGTGGACAAGGTCGGCGGCGCGGCCGTGGTAGTCAGCCGAGCGCTTCTTGAAGCGGGTGTATCGACGAGAGAACCATACGGCAATGAGCCGCCGGAGCGTGGCGTTGGGGGTGAGCGCGTCGTCCCAGAGCTCCTGCATCGTGATCGGCAGGTCCGGTGGCACAGCGCCAGCCACAGGGAGATATGCAGTTAACTGCACTTAACATCGAGTAATGCGGGTTAATTAAAGAAGATGGCAGGGTGTTTCTTGCAAAAATGCGGGCGAAGACCGGTCCAGCCACCTGGCTGCCACTTGTCGAGCTGTGATAGGCCGGAGACTAAATCATCACATCCAGTGCAAGTTGGGGTATGGTGGAGTTGCATTTTGCAAGTTTGGTACTAAATCATCACATTTCATACAAGTTAGGGTACTTGGGGTGCTTTTACCTCTCTTTTTTAATGCTCTGCTAGGTTGCTCCATGAGATACAAAGGCTGAGGCGAATGACGAAAGCTCAAAAAGTAAAAGGTGGAAGATTCAGATTGAAAGGTGCACATTTTTGAATTGAAGCTCAAAGAATAGAATTCGACCATGAGCCTAGGACTGAGGCATACACGCCGACGTGCCAACAAAAAGAGCCATGCATGTCCATGAGTTTTGGATGAAATAACAACACGCTTTTTTCCTCCCAAATCTTGTAGCACGACCTTGAGTCACACAGCAGTGAACGGAGAGGTCCAAATTATTTTGCGACGATGTAATCCCTTCTTCATTAGTACAGTACCGATTAATTTTATCTTTTACTAGTCGTTCTTCATCCAGTTGTCTGTGCATTGTATTGGTTTTGTGTTTGCTTGATATTAATCAGATTTAAGTTGCACTTTGGGTGTTTTTAATTTTTTTTTAAAGCATTATTATTATCTCCTTTCAAAAAAGGAGAGAGAGACTCTGATGCACGATCCGTCTCAGCTAGCAGTGTCGAGTTCATCCGAGTTTTCCCACCAACACGGTGACATCTCTGGAAAAGCAGTGGCAAAGTGCAAGCTACTCCACTTTTGGACGTTAGATTAGATAGGGCAGTCGATCTGCCCGTCGCTACCGGGCCACCGGTCGTTCGTCCAACAAAGCATCCGAGCACCTATAAATGAACCACGAGCCACGGCACGACGGCACGTCCACCGGCCGATCGCACAGTGCACCAGAAAGCCCGGCCAGTTCACTCCGATCATCCATCCACCCGCCGATGGCCCGAAGCCGGAGCGGCGGCCTCTCGTTATCGTCCGCGCTGAGCCTGGGGCTCGCCGTGCTGGCCGTCACATGGGCGGCGTCCACGGCGCAGCAGCAGCCGCCGGCCGTGCCCAGCCCGGGCGTGAGCGTGCCGAGCTGCCCGCCGGTGCAGGCCTCGCTGTCGCCGTGCGTGAGCTACTTCATCGGCAACTCCTCGTCGCCGTCCGACGCGTGCTGCGTCCAGATGCGGGCCCTGTTCCAGTCGCAGGCGCCGTGCCTCTGCGCCGCCGTGTCCGCCGTGCCGTCCCAGCTCGGGTCCGTGGTCGGTGGCCTGCTCCCCACCGCCTGCGACCTGCCCCCCAACGCCTGCTCCGGTACGCGCATGCTGCCATGCCAGCGACATACTGAAGTGGAGTGAGAGTGACTAACCACTTCTGTTGCTGTGTGTGTGTGTGTGCAGCTGTGACAGGGACCACCAGCTCTGCTCCGGCGCCGTCGTCGTCGACGGGAACACCTACTGATGCTGCGGCTGCTGCGCCGGTGACCGGTCCGGCTGATGCGGACCCGGCTGGCACGCCTTCCGGTGGTGGGGTGAAGTCGGTTCCGGGGACGGTTGATTCGGCGGCTGCCGTTGAGTGCAAGGGGACCTCCGCTGCCGTCGTCGTCCTGGCCATGGCTGCCTCGTTCCTAGCTGCTTATGTTCTCTGATATCGTCATGTGATTCCTGCCGGGGCATGTTGTGAGTTCGTGACTCGACTAGATGGATGTGCCGCCTGTTACCAGTGATGAGTCTGTCACTGATTTGCTCCACTGCACATCAGAGGTGTGACTTGTTTTTATCGGTTATTATTATCCCCAGTGCACACCAGAGTTGTCACTTGGTGGTGCGATGTATATATAGTGCTAGCTTTTGTAACGAGGAATTAATTCCACTTGGTGGCTTCCTCCAACGTCTCACGGAGCTGGGTATGGTTTATTTATAGAAGACAATATAAGCATTAACAATAAGAAATATGCATTTTATGACAATATATTAAATAATGAATGGAATATTATTATTTGGCATTGTAGATGTTAACACAAAAAATATAAATTTGGTCATAGTTTACAATCTTTTTTGTGTGTGTGTGCGGAAATAGTTTACAATCTTTGACTTAAGACAAAGCTAATATGTGGATAAAAAGGGAGAAAGTATAATATAAAAACAGATGGAAAGACACCTTTGGCAAAGGTAGAACCTCCATGGAACAGGAGGGTTCTCCAAAATTTAAAGTGAACCAAATTCCACCGAACCTGAATCTGAACTAGGTTTAAACAGATTTTTGGGGCAAAATTAGATGAGTTTCTGCCCAATTCAAATTTCAGAGGAGCCCAAACCCTTTGCGAAATAAAAACCAGGAGTTGTAGTAAAACGTATGATGTCGTGCATGTTGAACCCAGAGGCCATGACATATATGGCTCTTGTGCCAATCCGCGGAGTACATTCGCCGGGAAAATGCCGACAATGGTCACCACTCACCACCAACTATACCTGGCCACGGGATACCCGGGCCGGCCAGTCCGACCCGACCCGGTCTTGCCCGTGGGTTGGGCCTGGGCCTAAAATTTGAGCCCGAAGGTTGGGCCGGGCTTGGGCTTGACTTTTTTGCGTTTTAGGAAAGAGACCTGAGGCTAGATGGGCTGAGCATGGGCCTGAAATCTAGGCCGGGGGACGGGCCGGGCTTGGGCTTGACTTTTTGCATTTTAGGGAAGACGACCGGGCTTTTCCTTTTATGGGCCAGGCCTGACGGTCGGGCCGGGCCAGGTCTGGGCCTAAGTTTTCTACTGCGGGCTTTATTAGGCCTAGCCCCACTTATGGTCAGGTATACCACCAACTCACGACACCTCCTAGTGCCGCCACCTGTTGTAGGCCTTCGGTGCGCCAGACAGCTAGCGATGCAGGATTGATAGGGTCGCACCATGTGGCGAAAGACTAGTGCACTGCCATTTTCTACAAATCCATAACCATCCTCGCTATTTAATCTTTGCCAGTGAGCACGATTATGACAGATGGAGTCCGCGTGTAAGCCTTGCATAATTGTAAACTATGTTTATCTGACTAATGTGTCACGTTTTAAATCGATTCATGGGTTCAATAATGACGATTGGAGTTCTTATGAAATCTCTTTATAACATATCTGGGTCTTTTTTTGGAGAATATTTGAACGTTTAGGGCAGGTGGGGCCCACACTGGGTACTTGGTTTTGCCCACGCACACAAAAAAAAAGTCACTGGGTACTACTAGAGCTAGAGGCTCTGTTTTGGCTCACCAGGCAAGCATGAGAGGCAATCGGGTTGGTGACCAACCGTCCAAGCCGAGCTGATCAAAGCACATTCTGCAGGAAAGCGGCCCGGTAGGATAGACCTCTCACAGTCACAGAGAGCCGGCAGCGAGCGCGACATTCTCCGGTCAGTTCACCGGCGAGCCTCGAAAAGCCACAGGACCGGCAGTTAGATAGACCGGCTCATCCACCCGGCCACAGTTTCCCAGCTTTTCCCAACAGTTTCTCGTATACATAAACCCTGCCGCTTCCATCGTCTTCCCCACGTCGAATCCAATCCAATCCGATCCAGTACATTCCATTCCATTCCATCAAGAACCATCCAAGATGACCCGGCGCGTGCTCGGGGTGGTTGTCCTCGTCGCGACGGCGGCGCTGTGCTCGGCACAGATGACGACGGTGCAGCCGACGACGATGACGATGCCCACCTGCGCGCCGGTGCCGATCAGCCTCTCCCCGTGCATCGGCTACGTCTTCGGCGCCGGCTCGGCGGCGCTGCCATCGTGCTGCTCGCAGCTCCAGGCCTTCTTCCAGTCCCAGGGCCCCTGCCTGTGCGCCATGTCCAAGCTCGCGCCCAGCCCTTTCGGCCTCGTCCTCGGCCAGGTCCAGGGCATGATCCCCAACGTGTGCAACCTGCCCACCGACCCGTGCGATGGTGCGTCCCTCATCTCCTCCCTTCCTTTCACCACTACTACGTACTCCCTTCGTCCGGAAATACTTATCATAGAAATGGATATAAATGGATGTATCTAAAATAAAAATACATCTAGATACGTACATTCCTCCGACAAATATTTCCGGGCGGAGGGAGTACTACAACACACCATTGACAGGGGTTTCATTGACGGAAATCTGATGATGATGGTGCAGATGTCTTTGGCGCGAGCAATTCGACCGACGACTCGACGACGCCAACCGCAAAGGCCGCGTCTCCAGAAGCGGCACCTCCGGCGGCCACTCCCACCGAGCCTGAGCCTGCAGCCACAACATCATCGACGCCGGAGAGTGCCGGTGCGACTGAAGCTCCACCGGCAGCAGGTGACGATTCTCAGGCTGCTGCCACGAAGACGGGACAGGTTGCCCCCCAAGGCGCTGGATCAAGCACCGATTCACAGGGGATATCAAAGCTCCCAGAACTGCTGCACGCAGCAGGGGCGCCAAGCTCCGCCGCTGCCACCGTGCTCATCAGTGTGTTTCTTGCCTATGTTTCGGCCATGTTTGTGTAAGCCCCCATAGCCATTACCGTAACCCCAGCGAAAGTATCGATGTACCATACGATGCGGTGTAGATTCAGGCCGCGCCCGTGTTACACCATGTTGCAGTGAAGATACTACAGTTTATGTGTTTGAAGCAAAGCAAAATGTTCTAGGGTTTCAGATCCTGATGGCTCGCGTTGGTTACAACAATGGAATCAGACAATGTTCCTTTCGTGGATAACCCCTAGCTTCCCTAATCCCCAATATCCACACAAGGAAATGGTGAAAAGATGATGACACCATCTCCGACAATGCTGCGGATGAAGTAGCCTAGCACCATGTCACCAGTCTACAGTTAATATGTCAGATTGGATAGACTACATCATAGCTTAGCAACCGAAATGCACATAAGATGCAAATCATCATGAATGCAGAAGGAAGGTAGGTTCCTGGCATCTCATTCCGCCATCGACCGGCACCTGAAATACGAAGGCTGGGATATAGGGGTGCTTGTTCTGCTTGTCGACAACTCAGCCAGCATAAGTCCACTTCCATCACCCAACATGGTATTTGAGTATTTGAGTCATAACAGCGACTGAAAACGAAATCAGAAGAAAATGTCACCAAGGGATGAGGCCATGAAAAACACTTGATAAAATTCATTCAAAATATAAGAAAAAGTAATCATCACTAACTCGAAACAGGTAAGGTTAATATCCTTACAAAAATACAGGGTGGTAGAAAGCTAACAGTTAACCAATAGAATATGAAGAATGATTTAAATATATACAGTTTATCCTAGCCCAGTTGCCACCACCGGCTCATTATCGAGGATACGCCTGATGGACCATAAAAATTTACTAAATGCAAGAAGTTGGAACAGTTTAACTTGCATAAAAGCAAAACCTACTATGAGCACAGTAGAACTGAAAAGGTACACTTGTAAATCCTTGAGCATTGTATCCAAAATATATAGTGACACATGTGAATCCCAAATCGATTAACATAACAATGTCCAGATGCTAGTAGTTGATGATAACCATTTCTGGATTCTTCTAATAATTAATATAGCAATAGCAAGAAACCAACAGCTAAAAATACCTGTGAATTACTGAAACATGACATAAAGGAAGTTACATACTATGATGGCTTCTCATGCTAAAAAATTAACTTGAACAGGACAATCTGATACCATCATGCATATTTGATTGGGATGCAAATTTGGAGCCATTAGGGTACCCTTCAATGAGCCTTGGCGCAGTGGTAAAGCTGCTGCCTTGTGACCATGAGGTCATGGGTTCAAGTCCTGGAAACAGCCTCTTACAGAAATGTAGGGAAAGGCTGCGTACTATAGACCCAAAGTGGTCGGACCCTTCCCTGGACCCTGCGCAAGCGGGAGCTACATGCACCAGGTTGCCCTTTTTTTTAGGGTACCCTTCAATCCTACTTAGTTCAACCAAATGAACTAGATTCTGATAATTTAGTTCATTTAGTTGAACTAAAGAGGGTCAGAGGGTACCCTCAAGGTTTCAAATTTGCATGCCTAATATTTGAAGTAAAGCCTTAGTCCTATGTCTTGGACCGGTTCATGCAAATTTAACCTATGTATGCATTGTGACTATTATAGACCGGATCATGTAAATTAACATAGTTCTATAACCGAAATGAACGGTGCGGCAAAGCGCGTCATCATGGTCTAGTTCAACTATATATCCTAGCCCAGTTGCCGCCACAGGCTCATTATCTCATTATCAGGGATATGTCTGACAGACCATAAAAATTACTACATGTAAGCTCAAATGATGACATTACAGGCCCACTTCTGGCAAGAAGTTGGAACAGTTTAACTTGCATAAAGGCAAAACCTACTATGAGCATTGTAGAACTGAAAAGGCTACACTTAGCAAATCCTCGAGCATTGTATTTAACAATATATAGAAATATGTGAATCCCAAATCAATCAAAATAACAATGTCAAGATGCTAGTAGTTGATACCATTTCTGGATTCTTCTAACAATAAATATAGAAATAGCAAGAAGCCAACAACTAAAACTACCAGTGTGAATTATTAAAACATTACAGTAAAGGAAGTTACACACTATGATGGCTTCCTTGTTATAAAATTAACTTGAATAGCACAATTTGATATCATCATGCGTATTTGAGGTGAAGCCTTCATCCTAATTGCCTGCAGGACTACCCCTGCACCATACTCTAGGTCACCAAATGCTTGACAAGACCATAGCACAAAGAACAAAACTGAACCTTCAGTAAACACACATGTATCACTAAGGTTACTGCAACGACAGTTGAACTTCAAGAAAACACATGATAGCCAATCCTACAAAACCCGGTTATTAAATTCACCAGGAATTCAAGGTTTTGCCCGTATGAAGTACAAGATGGAAGGGACAGGTTAAAAGATCACATGGTTAGATACACACGAGGTTTCACCTATGAGCGTGCCCGCACAAATTCGTCCAGCCGATCCCACACCTCGAGAGCAGCCGGTCTGTCTTGATGCCTTTTATTCTTGCTTATCTGCGCCATAGGTTAGTAACACAATAAGTAGCTGTAAGTGGGAGCAAGATAGAATTTGACTACAATAACCAAAAAAGAATATGGAAAATTCCTCCCACTCACAGATATGATTTTGACATTCCACTGTTTGACCACTTTTGCTGAATCCACACTATCATCTTCAAAGCGTACAAAGAACCCAATAACTGAGAGAAAAGTTTAAAATGTTAGGCCACAGATGGTATCGACTTGCTGTGCTGAAAAGAGAAACAGAGCAATCTAATGTTCCATGTTGCATTACAAATACCATAAATTTTTGACCAAGTTTAGTGGGAGGCTTTGTTAGGAACAGAGATAAAAGGTGCAGGCAAACGGGTATGATTTGGTTAGTCATAGCGGCAGTGATTTCCTGCTCGACAGTCAATGTCAATGCCAAAAACAAGCATCATTTTAACCCAATTGGATTAACAAAGTAAGTACTCAAAGTGTACTCCCTCCCGGTACAGCACAACCCTATCCTGCAATGTCGATGGACAATTCAGCGATCACTATGAACCTCTCAGTACGAAAATCTTGAATCACCGATGTGATGTGATTATTTCTACAGTCATTGAGCAAAAACTAACGGAGCTCCCGGAGATGCAAACACAACAAATCGCAGATATACTACAAGCAGGCAAGCAGTAACTAGAGTGGCAAACCTTTGTTGAAGATGTCGACATGGCCCTTGAAGGGCCAGTCCTTGAACTGCCACTCTTTTCCGAGCACAAACACGGCGACGACCCGCGCCCAGTCGTCGGCCTTGAGCGATGCCGGCTTGTCCCTGACCTCGAACGCCACCGGACCGGCAGCCCCGCGGACGTGCTTCTTGTGCAGGGTGACGCACTCGGGCTTGGGGCTCCCCTTCATGGCCCGCATCTTGTCGTCGCTGGGCACGAAGACGAAGTCCTCGAGGAAGTCCCTGACGTTGTAGATGGTGATGAGCGTCTGCGACGCGCTGGGCACCAGTATGATGGGCACGAAGCCGTCGCCGAGCCCGTGCTTGTCGAGCTTGGGGTTGGAGAGGGACACCGCGGCGGTTGAGGAGGGCTCGTGCCCACGGCCGGCGGCGGAGGGCGCGGCGTCCTTGTTGCGCAGGCGGTCCTCCTCGCGGCGCAGCGCGGCGTGGTAGATGGCGAGGAAGTCGCGGCCGCGGGCGTCGAGGAGGGCGTTGCGGTCCTTGAGGGGCCGCTCGACGGCGCGGACGTGGGCGGTGGAGGCGTCGTCGGCGTCGGGGCCCTCCCCCTCCTCGTCCTCCGGCGGCGGGGGCGGGGGCGGGGCGTCCTGCGCGAAGGAGGAGGGGAGGAGGGGCTCGGCGGAAGGGAGGGAGCTGTCCCCGAAGTGGAGGAAGTCGAGGAAGGTCTTGCGGTCGGGGAGGGAGACGGGCGGGATCCGGCGGAGGCGGGCGGCCTGGAGGAAGTCAGTGTGCTTGAGGTCGTTGTGCTGGGCGAGGAAGACGGCGGCGGAGAGCGGGTAGGGGCGGCCGGACTGCTTGGAGGTGAAGGCGGTGGGGGCGTTGGCCGGGAAGGTGTAGTCGTCGCCGAAGAGGACGTCGTCGCCGTTGAAGATGATCTTGTCCAGGTCGCCGCGGGCGGCGTAGTCCCGGAGCACGGCGAGGGGATCCATGGCCACCGCCGGAGCTCTGGTTTGGGTTAGGTTCTCGCTGGATCTGGCTGCCTCTGGGGTTTGTGTTTTTTTTTCCTTCCTTTTTTTTGAGGAATTAGCGAATGCGAATCCAAGCACTCCGTGAGGCCCAATGTAAATGGGCTGGGTAACTTATGCGCGATTCAACGGTAATCCAGAGATGAGCCTCGGTGAACAGTATATAAAAACTTCTTTCCCTAAAAAAAAGTAGATAAAAACTTCTTGTTTCAAAAAAAGAAGTAGGTAAAAAATCCAATATGCTTGGATGAACTAGCGTGCAAATTTTCATGGTCAAATGACATCTGAAAAGCTCGTGGTTAGAAAAACTAAAACTAAATTAGATCAACACCGTGCTTTCTTTCAAAGTAGTAGTATCTTTTAGTTTCACAAACAAATTTTTCTTTTTATGCATCAACATTTTTAGGTAGGATCTTTGACCAACCCGCCGCCAACGTCGAGTGCGTCCTCGACCTCGTTAGGGAGGACATCTAGATCTAGCATGTCGCGGGATGCATTACTGCAAGCCAGCCCTGAAGCTTTCGAGCATATACTTTGGTGATCTTTGTACTGTACTCTTTTTCCCATAGCTCTTGCTTTGTTCATTTACAGCCAATGATTATCAAGAACAAAATGCCGGTGTCCATAAACAAGTCTTTCTGCCTAGGACATAGCAGAGCTGTTGCATATCATATAAACTCCATTAAATCCTTATAGTTTATGAACGCAAATTGAGGCAATATGTGCCCGGTCCTGCATATCTTTGGTTCTGATAACTCAGTAAGTGGCGTCAGTCTGAAATAGGTGCCCCAACTTTTCTTAACCTGGTGTAAGTTGCAATGACAGAGATTTTCTGGTTTTTTTCCTATAAAGCTGTAACATATTGTCGATGCAGTAATATTTAAGGAAGCGAACAATGCCATGCCAATCATCGGTAGTATTGGTAAACCGCGCTATTGTATTATACCCCCGTTCAAGAGTTCGTCCGATTAACCATTTAACTTGCCGTTTAATCCCTACTCTTAGGGTCACCGAGTAGCCAATAAACTAATAAATCATCCGATTAATGGGTTAACTTACCGATTAGCCTATTAATCCCCTACTCCTCAATTCTTGAATACTTTATTAAGTTCATCCAATCTTTGTCCAGTCCAGCATTTATATCATAAATGGTATGCATGAGCATACAAACTAATCTTGATTCTTCTCTAACACGTTGTTAATTCATCCCTGGTCCTTCATTATTCTTCGCGTTGTTTCATACTGCTTTATTACAAGTTACATGTTGTTCAATGTTAAGCAAATATTCTCCTATTCTTCAATTTGATTATGCATATCTCATATTTCTTCCAGTATCTATCTTTCATGTTTTTCCTTGCCTATGGCTCTAGTTTTTAACCCAACCTCCTCACCTTTTTTTCCCATTATCCTTATAATATGTTGTCTATTGATTTGAAAGTAGCGTCAAGTTAATATAATTGTATGTGCCCGTAGATAGATATGGTAGGGTTATATCTATCAACCTAGACAATTTACTTATTTTGTCAGTACTCAGACCTTCGGTTGATTTTTCTCATTCTTTTGTGTTCAGTCTCTCTGGTCTCATTGTCCACTCAGTTTAGGACTGTGTTAGCTTCTCTTCATTTGTGAGCCTCCTCGCTTCCTTGGTTACTTCGGTCCCTTGGGATGCCGGCGACAAGTCAAGCCGTGCAGGAGAAAGGATGCATTCCGTGCGACGCACGCTCCCGTGCAATACCCACGCTGCGAGCGACCTGCGCGTTCGGTGCGACTACGTTCCCAACCTCGGCTCGGCGCTGTTAATCTTTCGACCGGGTGCAATTCGCCGGCGGGGGAGGCGGCTGGAGCTCGTCGACGGTGAGGATGTGGTGGTCGACGCGCGAAGCTGGCCAGATGATGAGGAGATCAGGGAGGGACGGATGGTGGCTTTCCCTTGCCACTTGGCGCGTTTTGCGGCGGCTGACGGGTGGGGCGCTCTGGTGGCGGTTCCCGAGGAGGTTAATGGCGACAGGGGTGTGGGGAGAGGGGTTATCAGGCCGACGCACCGGCTCGTCTCCACTTCCTCCACCACTTCCACTCTCGCAGATCCGATCCAAAATCGCCGCCGCGACGCGCTGCCCACAGAGCTAGGGTTCGATGACGACGCGCCAGCAACAGATGTGGGTGCTGGCGGACGGCAACGAGGTGCTGATGGGGAGACTTCAAGAGATCGATCGGTGGTTCCCGACGGCGAAGGCCCTCAACGACGCCTCCGGGATGGTGCGAGACAAGCTCAGGGGGGAGGAGATCCTTCGCTGCTTCCCCAACTACGATCGACAGCCGACGATGGGAGTGCTCCTCTGGGCGATGTTGGAAGCGGAATCTCTGGATCCGATGCAGCGGGAGAAGTGGAGGGTGTTTCGCTCCCTCCGCTATCGCCTGATCCAGCCGAGGGCGCCGCCGCCGTTGCAGCCGCAGATGCCCCCGCAGGAGGTGGTGGTGGGGATTCCGGCTCCAGGCTCCCGGTGGCTTCCGATCGAGATCGAGGAGGACGCAGAGGAAGAGATGGTGGTGATGGCGACGCCAAGGCGCAGGAGGACGACGACTTCGCTTCCTCGCCGCTCCCCTCGCTTTCCGAGGCGCTCGCCTCGCCTCCTCGCCCTCTCCCGCCGCCAGTAGGGTGCTCGCCGGCTGGGAACCGCTTCTGGTTGCTGGCCGGTGAGGACTCTGAGGCGGAGGAAGAGGGGGATTCCACTTCCCTCGCCAAAGGTATGTTTCCAAATCCCAAATACCTAGTCTCTACCATTTCGATTGAGGTGGGTGATGCTAGAATGGGAAGAAACAAAGGGGAAATTAGGCCCCGACACAAAAGCAAAGAAAAAATTGGGATGAAATCCCAGAATGCAGATGACTGCAATGGATTTTGTGAGAAGGTAGGGGATGAATCTCGTAGAAAGAATATAGAGGGGATTGGGAATAAATTTGTGGTTAATAATGTCAGACGTGATAGAATGGATGCACGAATTGTCTATGAACATATGAAAAAAGTGTTGGAAATATGCCCTAGAGGCAATAATAAAAGTATTATTATTATATTTCCTTGTTCATGATAATTGTCTTTTATTCATGCTATAACTGTATTATCCAGAAATCGTAATACACGTGTGAATACATAGACCACAATATGTCCCTAGTGAGCCTCTAGTTGACTAGCTCGTTGTGATCAACAGATAGTCATGGTTTCCTGGCTATGGACATTGGATGTCGTTGATAACGGGATCACATCATTAGGAGAATGATGTGATGGACAAGACCCAATCCTAAGACTAGCACAAAAGATCGTGTAGTTCATTTGCTAGAGCTTTGCCAGTGTCAAGTATCTCTTCCTTCGACCATGAGAGCGTGTAACTCCTGGATACTGAAGGAAATATGCCCTAGAGGCAATAATAAAGTTATTATTTATTTCCTTATAATCATGATAAATGTTTATTATTCATGCTAGAATTGTATTTACCGGAAACATAATACATGTGTGAATACATAGACAAACAAAGTGTCACTAGTATGCCTCTACTTGACTAGCTCGTTAATCAAAGATGGTTATGTTTCCTAACCATGAACAATGAGTTGTTATTTGATTAACGAGGTCACATCATTAGTAGAATGATCTGATTGACATGACCCATTCCATTAGCTTAGCACCCAATCGTTTAGTATGTTGCTATTGCTTTCTTCATGACTTATACATGTTCCTACGACTATGAGATTATGCAACTCCCGTTTACCGGAGGAACACTTTGGGTACTAGCAAACGTCACAACGTAACTGGGTGATTATAAAGGAGTACTACAGGTGTCTCCAATGGTCGATGTTGGGTTGGCGTATTTCGAGATTAGGATTTGTCACTCCGATTGTCGGAGAGGTATCTCTGGGCCCTCTCGGTAATACACATCACATAAGCCTTGCAAGCATTACAGCTAATATGTTGGTTGTGAGATGATGTATTACGGAACGAGTAAAGAGACTTGCCAGTAACGAGATTGAACTAGGTATTGGATACCGATGATCGAATCTCGGGCAGGTAACATACCGATGACAAAGGGAACAACGTATGTTGTTATGCGGTCTGACCGATAAAGATCTTCGTAGAATATGTAGGAGCCAATATGGGCATCCAGGTCCCGCTATTGGTTATTGACCGGAGACGTGTCTCGGTCATGTCTACATTGTTCTCGAACCCATAGGGTCCGCACGCTTAAGGTTACGATGACAGTTATATTATGAGTTTATGCATTTTGATGTACCGAAGGTTGTTCGGAGTCCCGGATGTGATCACGGACATGACGAGGAGTCTCGAAATGGTCGAGACATAAAGATTGATATATTGGAAGCCTATGTTTGGACATCGGAAGCGTTCCGGGTGAAATCGGGATTTTACCGGGTTACCGGGAGGTTACCGGAACCCCCCGGGAGCCATATGGGCCATCATGGGCCTTAGTGGAAAGGAGAAAGGGGCAGCCCAAGGGGGCTGCGCGCCTCCCCCCTTCCCCTAGTCCTATTAGGACTAGGAGAGGTGGCCGGCCACCCCTCTCCCTCTTTCCCCCTTGGGAATCCTAGTTGGAATAGGATTGGGGGGGGGGGGAGTCCTACTCCCGGTAGGAGTAGGACTCCTCCTGCGCCTCTCTCTCTTGGCCGGCGCCCCCTCCCCCCTTGGCTCCTTTATATACTGAGGTAGAGGCACCCCAAAGACACACAAGTTGACACAAGTTGATCCACGTGATCTATTCCTTAGCCGTGTGCGGTGCCCCCTGCCACCATATTCCTCGATAATACTGTAGCGGAGTTTAGGCGAAGCCCTGCTGATGTAGTTCATCAAGATCGTCACCACGCCGTCGTGCTGACGAAACTCTTCCCCGACACTTTGCTGGATCGGAGTCCGGGGATCGTCATCGAGCTGAACGTGTGCTCGAACTCGGAGGTGCCGTAGTTTCGGTGCTTGATCGGTTGGATCGAGAAGACGTACGACTACTTCCTCTACGTCGTGTCATCGCTTCCGCAGTCGGTCTGCGTTGGGTACGTAGACAATACTCTCCCCTCGTTGCTATGCACCACATGATCTTGCGTGTGCGTAGGAAAATTTTTGAAATTACTACGAAACCCAACAGTGGCACCCGAGCCTAGGTTATTGATGTTGATGTTATATGCACGAGTAGAACACAAGTGAGTTGTGGACGATACAAGTCATACTGCCTACCAGCATGTCATACTTTGGTTCGGCGGTATTGTTGGACGAGACGACCCAGACCAACCTTACGCGTACGCTTACGCGAGACCGGTTCCCTCGACGTGCTTTGCACAGAGATGGCTTGCGGGCGACTGTCTCTCCAACTTTAGTTGAACCAAGTATGGCTACGCCCGGTCCTTGCGAAGGTTAAAACGGAGTCTATTTGACAAACTATCGTTGTGGTTTTGATGCGTAGGTGAGATTGGTTCTTACTTAAGCCCGTAGCAGCCACGTAAAACATGCAACAACAAAGTAGAGGACGTCTAACTTGTTTTTGCAGGGCATGTTGTGATGTGATATGGTCAAGGCATGATGCTAAATTTTATTGTATGAGATGATCATGTTTTGTAACCAAGTTATCGGCAACTGGCAGGAGCCATATGGTTGTCGCTTTATTGTATGCAATGCAATCGCGATGTAATGCTTTACTTTATTACTAAACGGTAGTGATAGTCGTGAAAGCATAAGATTGGCAAGACGACAACGATGCTACGATGGAGATCAAGGTGTCGCGCCGGTGACGATGGTGATCATGACGGTGTTTCGGAGATGGAGATCACAAGCACAAGATGATGATGGCCATATCATATCACTTATATTGATTGCATGTGATGTTTATCTTTTTATGAATCTTATCTTGCTTTGATTGACGGTAGCATTATAAGATGATCTCTCACTAAATTATCAAGAAGTGTTCTCCCTGAGTATGCACCGTTGCCAAAGTTCGTCGTGCCCAGACACCACGTGATGATCGGGTGTGATAAGCTCTACGTCCATCTACAACGGGTGCAAGCCAGTTTTTGCACACACAGAATACTCAGGTTAAACTTGACGAGCCTAGCATATGCAGATATGGCCTCGGAACACGGAGACCGAAAGGTCGAGCGTGAATCATATAGTAGATATGATCAACATAAACGATGTTCACCATTGAAAACTACTCCATCTCACGTGATGATCGGTCATGGTTTAGTTGATTTGGATCACGTAATCACATAGAAGATTAGAGGGATGTCTATCTAAGTGGGAGTTCTTAAGTAATATGATTATTGAACTTAAATTTATCATGAACTTAGTACCTGATAGTATCTTGCTTGTTTATGTTGATTGTAGATAGATGGCTCGTGCTGTTGTTCCATTGAATTTTAATGCGTTCCTTGAGAAAGCAAGGTTGAAAGATGATGGTAGCAATTACACGGACTGGGTCCGTAACTTGAGGATTATCCTCATTGCTGCACAGAAGAATTACGTCCTAGAAGCACCGCTGGGTGCCAGGCCTGCTGCTGGAGCAACGCCAGATGTTATGAACGTCTGGCAGAGCAAAGCTGATGACTACTCGATAGTTCAGTGTGCCATGCTTTACGGCTTAGAATCGGGACTTCAACGACGTTTTGAACGTCATGGAGCATATGAGATGTTCCAGGAGTTGAAGTTAATATTTCAAGCAAATGCCCGGATTGAGAGATATGAAGTCTCCAATAAGTTCTATAGCTGCAAGATGGAGGAGAACAGTTCTGTCAGTGAGCATATACTCAAAATGTCTGGGTATAATAATCACTTGATTCAATTGGGAGTTAATCTTCCGGATGATTGCGTCATCGACAGAATTCTCCAATCACTGCCACCAAGCTATAAGAGCTTCGTGATGAACTATAATATGCAAGGGATGAACAAGACTATTCCCGAGCTCTTCGCAATGCTGAAAGCTGCGGAGGTAGAAATCAAGAAGGAGCATCAAGTGTTGATGGTTAACAAAACCACTAGTTTCAAGAAAAAGGGAAAAGGGAAGAAGAAGGGGAACTTCAAGAAGAACGGCAAGCAAGTTGCTGCTCAAGAGAAGAAACCCAAGTCTGGACCTAAACCTGAAACTGAGTGCTTCTACTGCAAGCAGACTGGTCACTGGAAACGGAACTGCCCCAAGTATTTGGCGGATAAGAAGGATGGCAAGGTGAACAAAGGTATATGTGATATACATGTTATTGATGTGTACCTTACTGGAGCTCGCAGTAGCACCTGGGTATTTGATACTGGTTCCGTTGCTAATATTTGCAACTCGAAACAGGGACTACGGAATAAGCGAGCACTGGCAAAGGACGAGGTGACGATGCGCGTGGGAAACGGTTCCAAAGTCGATGTGATCGCGGTCGGCACACTACCTCTACATCTACCTTCGGGATTAATATTAGACCTAAATAATTGTTATTTGGTGCCAGCGTTGAGCATGAACATTATATCTGGATCTTGTTTAATGCGAGACGGTTATTCATTTAAATCAGAGAATAATGGTTGTTCTATTTATATGAGTAATATCTTTTATGGTCATGCACCCTTAAAGTGTGGTCTATTCTTATTAGATCTCGATAGTAGTTATACACATATTCATAATGTTGAAACCAAAAGATGCAGAGTTGATAATGAAAGTGCAACTTATTCGTGGCACTGTCGTTTAGGTCATATCGGTATAAAGCGCATGAAAAAACTCCATACTGATGGACTTTTGGAACCACTTGATTATGAATTGCTTGGTACTTGCGAACCGTGCCTCATGGGTAAGATGACTAAAACACCGTTCTCCGGTTCTATGGAGAGAGCAACATATTTAAAAGTGAAGGGGGTTTTCTGGAATGTTAGAGGCATTGGGCAAGATCACAAAAAAAGATACATTAGAGAAATGGTCATAGACCATAAGTTGGATTTTGTGGGGATCTCTGAGACAATCAAGCAAGATTTCACAAAAAATGAATTGCATAATATGTGTGGGGAAAAAAACTATCATTGGTGTTGGAATCCCCCTAGAGGAATGTCAGGGGGAATCCTGGTGGGCATTAATAAGGATCTGTTTGAAGTTGAGCACATAGAAAAAGGACAATATTTCCTTAGAGTCTTGGTCTTTGACAAAAATATTAAAATGCACTGGAATTTAGTTACAATTTATGGGGATGCGCAAAAGGAAGGCAAAACTGGTTTCCTTGCTGAATTAGCTAGACTATATCATGATAACCCTTTGCCCTGTTTGGTTGGAGGAGACTTTAACATTATCAGAAACCATAAAGAAAAAAACAAACCTATGGCAAATGAACAATGGTCCTTTATGTTTAATGTTATTATTGAATAAGCAGGGCTTAGAGAGCTTCTTTTGAATGGAAGACAGTACACTTGGGCTAATAACCAAGAGGATCCCACTTATGAGAAGCTGGATAGGGTGCTGATGTGTCCTGCATGGGAGGAAAAATATCCCTTTGCCATTTTACAAGCTTGGGCTAGGGAGATCTCTGATCATACTCCTCTGTTCCTAGATACAGGGGAAGCACAACTGACCAAATATATTTTCAGATATGAAAATGGTTGGTTTTTGAGAGAGGGCTTTAAGGAACTGATATTTAAAACATGGAATCGTAGGTATAGCGGAGATGTGTTGGACAGATGGCAATTTAGGATGAGGGAATTGAGGAAAAAAGCTAAGGGGTGGAATAAAAATATGGATGCTTGGTATAGGAAAATTAAAATAGAAATTATTAAGGAATTGGATGATATTGATAAGAGAGCAGAGAGAATGGGACTGACTGCTGCAGAAAGAACTGAGCAAAAAGAGCTTAGAATGCAGCTGAAAAGAATTATGACACAAGAAGAAATGAAGTGGTTGCAGAGATTTAAAGACAAAGAAATAAAAGATGGAGATGGAAATACTAGATACTATCATGCAAGAGTGAATGGGAGGAGGAGAAAAAACAGGATAATTTCCCTAGAACAAGATGAAGGGATCATAGAAGGAAAGGATAACCTGATGGAATATATTACTAACTTTTATAAAAATCTGTTTGGACATCCTGAGGATTCTGACATATCATTGAGGGATATGGAAATGGATAAAATATCTGCCCAAGACAAAGAGGAATTATTATCCCCTTTTTCCTTGGATGAAATTCATAAAGTAGTGTTTGGTATGAAAAGAAACAAAAGCCCTGGACCAGATGGATACCCTGCTGATTTTTATCAGGATTTTTGGGAGTTGGTTAAGTGGGACCTTAAAGCTTTAGTTGAGGGATTTGCCAGGGGTGATATTAACATTGCCAGGATTAACTATGGCATTATTACCCTTGTCCCTAAAACAAATGATGCCAAGCAAATACAAAAGTTCAGGCCTATATGCCTGCTTAATGTGAGTTTCAAAATTATTACAAAAGTCCTGATGAATAGGTTGACAAAATGTGTTGCGCCTGTCATTTCCAGAACGCAGACTGCATTCATTAAAGGGAGATACATTATGGAGGGAGTTGTCATACTTCATGAAGCTTTGCACACTTTTCATAAAGATAAAGAAGATGCGTTGGTATTTAAAGTAGATTTTGAAAAAGCCTATGACAAAATTAAGTGGCCCTTTGTTATTCAGATGCTTAGACAAAAAGGCTTCCCTGATAAATGGTGTGAAAATATCATCCAATTAAGTGGCCCTTTGTTATTCAGATGCTTAGACAAGATTAGACAGTACGAAAATAGGATCACCCCAACTTCTAATTTTTCTTGAGGTTCTAAAATGACTCTCATGCTTAAACTTAGACTACTGAGCTACATATGCAGTTATGTACTATACATGAATGGATAGCAATCATAGATTAGCAGAAGTGGGAGATGAAGCAGATATGAAAGCCGAAGTGGGCAATAGGTCGTCTACCGGCGCCGGCTTGCACTTGCAGGGGACCAGCCACCGCGGAACTACTGGCCCACCTGGGCAGGGCAGGGCGCAGCTCAGTCGCACTCACAGGGTGGTGGGAGCTGCCGACGAGCGAGATGGAGATGAAAGCACCGGGCGCGGAGGTTGCGACGGATGATTGCCACGGCCGCCAATCTGGTGGAGACGAGTTCCGCACCTCCGCGTCGGCCTTCGTCCCGCGCCCAGCGACCATGCCGACCTCGAGCGGATCCTCGGGCACTTCGGCGATCGATTCAACGAGGATGAGCTGAGAAGAGTGGGGAGAGGGCGAGACCTCGCGACGGCGGTGGGACGAAGAGGAGGGGCGGCCGGAGGAGGTAGAGAGAGAGTTCTGGGCTTCTGGCCACCATGGAATAGGGAGCAAGGGAGATAGTGAAGGGATAAGGGTGGGGAAGGTAGGTGACGAGGCGAGGAGAACTGAGAGGGGCGTTCGGTGTGTCCTTTTTTCTTCCTTTTCTTTTTTGAGTTGGGTTTTTAGCCCTTTTGGTCAAGTCAGATATAGCATCCCGTGTTGTCCGATTCATTTTTTTATCAATAGCCTTTTTGGTCATTTGGTTTGTATTTAGCGTCTGACTTTGTCCAATTCTTTTTTATCAGGTGTGACCAGTTTGACTACGTGGGTGCAATCATTTTACATAGACAAAAAGGGTTAAAAAAGTATCCAGTCAAAATTATTTTGAAAGTTTTATAAAACTATTAAGATTTTTATCGGTATTTGTTACTGAACATATCAAAATTTCATAATCATTCAACTTGTGGTCTCTAGATGTTTAATTTCATGGAGTACCTAATGAGAGCTATTTTGTCCGACACTCATATTTTGCTATATAGGATGACTCATTGCCAGCCATATAAAGGTTCTGATTTTGAATTATGTCAAGTTCACTTCAATTTTAATTATACTTACATTTTCTTCAACATTATTTTTGTTGTTAATTTTGAAATTTATGCCATGAATTTGTTTTTTTTAGTTCTACAAGTATTTGGTAAGACATCTGAACAATTTTATGTTTGGCAGTGAGTGTTTTTTGCAAGTGTTAAGGGTCATCAAAAAATATTTTATGATACTAAGACTTGAATTGGATTATATAACGCTAACACTTATGTAACATTTTCACTCTTTACAATACCTAAAATGAGGAGAGAAACTATGAAATCCTTGTCGAAGACCTCCAATTTCTAAAAGGATGACCTTCGTATTTTCTTGATTTTACCACCTACTTGCAAGTTGGAAGCTGTGTTCAAGCATATTTGTTGTAGGCTGGACCCTGGACGTGCAGAGCATCTTGCCTTGTGCATCAGAATGTGTGTCTTCTTTCAAGGAAATCAGCAACATATTCAAGTGTCCCGTCAAGATTGTGGTGCATTGGAGAAGACACCAGTGAGATATTTGGCGGTGGTGCAGATTTTCTTTAGAAATATTTTGCTTGCTTAGATGAACCAGAGTTGGAGGCCTTGCTGGATGATATTGGGGAATTGGACATTTGAGTTAAAGATATGAAAAATGAATCAACAAAACTGAAATTCATGTGATGTTATTTTGTCATGTCATTTACCTCTCTTGTTACTTTGGAACCCTATTAGCTGATTATGTAATTTTAGTATGTTACATGAACTTTCTGAGTTATGAATTACTGTGTTATGCAATTGAATTGTAATGTTTTTTCGTGATTTATTTGCTGATTTGCATGTTCAGAATGTGGAGAAATAGATGAATTGAATGATATTTCCGCTTCCATACGTTAATTGTAACAGTAAAAGTAACAATATGTATGCCTTTGTTGCATGTAAAAGAGTATCATTTATGTGTTAATGAAGACGTGCGTTGCACGTGCAAGCTTACTAGTAGAATTAAAATGTAGAGTTTTCTGTTCATTCGTATTTCTCGGTCTTTTATAGATTTTGGAAGAGTGGGGTAGCTATGTTTGAATCAAAATTTGTAGTACTAATAAATCATTTGGTATCATTATTTTCAATTTTTGTATATGAACAAATTGGATACTGGCTTCAATCCGTATTACTTGTCGGCCAAACGGATATATCTAGAAAGGGTAACCTTGTTTCTATCAGACCAACAAAGGGAGGAACCAGTGGAAACCAGCGCCCTCACACGTGTCAGTGTACCATTGGACCAGAAATCCAACCTAGACCAAATGAAAAATCAGTCAGACTGATTAAAAAAATATTCACCGGGGGCATGCATTTCCCGTCTGTCAGTCTGAAGCACTCTGGAGTCGATTCAAAACCGCGGCGAGTAGCTTCTTTGTCCGGTCAAGATCGCCGGCTCATCCACACATAAATAATACACCCACGCCACAAAGGGGAGAGGAAGCATGGAGCACCAGCGACGGGAGCCGGCGCCGGAGACGGAGGTCACCCTGCGCGAGTTCACCGAGGCCGACGCGGAGGCGCTCTTCGCGTGGGCGTCGGACCCGCGCGTGGTCCTCTTCCAGCGCCGCGAGGCCTACGCGCGCGTCGACGAGGCCCGCCGCTACATCCGCGACCACGTCCTCCCGCACCCGTGGTACCGCGCCATCTGCCTCGGCGCCGTGGCGGTGGGATCCATCTCCGTCAAGCCCTGCGGCCCCGCGGGGGAGGAGGAGGGCGCGTCGTCGTCGAGGGCGTCCCTGGGCTACCGCGTCGCGCACGGCTACTGGGGCCGCGGCATCGCGACGCGCGCGGTGGGGATGGCCGCGGCGGCGGCGTTCGCGGAGTGGCTGTGGCTGGCGCGGCTGGAGGCGGTGGCCGACGTGGAGAACCCGGCGTCGCAGCGGGTGCTGGAGAAGGCCGGGTTCGTGAGGGAGGGCCTGCTCCGGCGCTACGTCGTGCTCAAGGGCCGGCCCAGGGACATGGTCATGTTCAGCGTCGTCCGCTCGGATCGGGCGCCAAAATTACGAGTGACAGAACCATTTTTGAATTGAATAAGGAGTAGGTGTCGTTGGCTGCTCTGATTGACTCGTACGTAAATTCTCAATCGCCAAAGATCACAATCATACTACACTAGCAGAGGCAGGCGGGGAGCGATGGACCTTGACGACGGCGACGCGCGGCGGCAAAAGGAGGCGGAGGGCCCGGTGGTGTCGCTCCGGCCGCTGGGCCACTGGGGCCGCGGCGTCGCCTCCGCCGCCATCAGGATGGTAACCCACTACTGCTAGCTGGTAACGCTGGCGGCGGAGCTCCGGTCCGGGAGTCCAGCCTGGCGGTTGACTGACTTGGTGTGTTCTTGACGGACGCGCGCAGGTGGTTGGGAGGGTGTTCGAGGATCTGCCGGGGCTGGGGAGGCTGGAGGCGGTGACGGACGTCGGGAACGCGCGGTCGCAGCGGGCGCTGGAGAAGGCCGGGTTCCACAGGGAAGGGGTGCTGCGCAGCTACATCGTCCGCCCCGGCGCCGGCGCCGGCGAGGCCGTGGACGCCGCGGTGTACAGCTTCTTGTCGTCCGACCCTCGTCCACCGCTCGCGTGATCCTCGCGCCCGATGTTTCGCTCGCTCGCCACTTTGTGTCGTGTAAGCCTCCACTGTAAATAACAAGTTCAAATCCCCCCTAAAATAAAAATAAAAAAAATAACAAGTTCAAATCTGAAGCCGTGATGATTGCCAGTATGTAATGTAGTCTGATCATGTTTGCTGAAGGAGTTCCATCAGCAGCAGAGACCTGCTTGGGAACATTCCCATACAAAAATGCTTCAGTCTTCAACTTTAGAACCTATGAACAATCAGATGCAGTGACCTGCCAGGTTAATAAAACCTATCAGGGGTCAAAAGCTGAGATTAACCCCTTAGCCCATGATTCCTCGGGGGTCAAAAGCAGTACCAGCAGCACCAATAATGCAGTAGTAACAGCAACCAAAAGACAAAGAAAAGATGGATACCCAACAACAACAGCAGTACAAGCAGAACTCACTCACCCATGAATAATGGCATGACAATCATAATTCATAATCATGTTTGGCCCAGCACCAGCAGTGCACCCACCGATTTTTTTACAAAAACAGTGTGATGATTAGGAGCTGTATGTTGAGCTCTCATTATGCCGGTCCGGGCTGCTGCATTTCATTTTATTACTAGTACAAGTGATGATCGGCCCCCATCGCATGGGCCATGGCAAAACACACAAACCTGTGAATCTTTTTCAAGATGGCTACTTTTGGCCCCCCTGAATCACTGAACAAGGTGCAGTTGGTTTCAGTTCCATCTTCCCTTTTTGATGAATAAGCAAGCAAGGCAAAGCAAAGTGTTTGATGGTGATTGAAAAAAAGACCCAGAAAATTTGATGATTGATCCAGTGGATATGTCAAAAGGGCCATGCGGATGATTTTGCTTTCCCAATAGTTTAGTGAACACAATTTCTTTCAGAGTGCATTCTGGGACAAATGCCTCCATGTCACCTCTAAATCTAATAGCCAAAATTTGATTTGCAGCACAGGGTAGGATAGAACACTGGCATCGAATTTCATTTCGTTTAACTAGAACGTCGAACATCTTTCAGTGATTCAGAGGGCAAAGGTCTTTTAATCCGCGGCAAAAGACCAAAAATCATTCTGTTCTCCATGACCAAAAATCATCATCCAGCACGTCTTGCAAAGTCGAGAAGAAACTAAAAATGGAAAATAATAATTCCCATCTCGGTTATTCAGGGCCATCATGCATGCCTTCTCCTCCACTGAAATGAAATTCTCTTGTGAAACACACCGTCCCTCGCCCGTTTAGCTAGCTAGCGCAGGTTGTCCACCGCCTCGTCGAAGATCATTTCCCGGTACCGGCACTCGTCGCTGCAGAATGCTCTGCCACCCCTGAAGAAAGAAAGAAAGAAAAGGACCAATTATATTATATCGCAGAAATGTGCCAATAATGCCAACTGATGAGTGAGTTATTAAAAAAAAGCACATAGCTTTTGGGGGCATTTGATGTTCATGTTATGCTCTTTGTGCAAAGCAAAGCGCGGGCACAAATAAAACTGCTCTGATCGAGAAGATAGCATCTGAAATCGTGAGGCCGGCTAAAAGTTTTTGAGCGCATCTCCAGGTTCGAGTTTATCACTTCAATCCATGAACAAAGACATGGCACAGATCCCTTTCCTATCAAACCAAACTCAACTCAGTATAATCTTTTGGCATAAGGCTGTCAAACTAGCAAGCATATAGTATGCGATTTTTATGTTTTTGTATTTGCAATGACGATGATAGCTGGACCGGGTCATGGTCAGGAGTAGGCTTGGGACAGGGACCTGGTTTAGCATTTAGCAACATCATCAATTAGGATGCCAAATAGTTTAATCCCTAGGAAGTTGTTGTTAACATAATCCCCCAGGGGACCCAACATTAGGATAATGAGCTTCTTTTGCATAGTTTTCTACGTGAAAGCGATATGATGCGGAATCAAAACAACCCCCTTGGATTGGAGGGAAACATTTTATTTTGTTCGCACCAAACAAGGCCTACTCTATCTACTAAATAAGCTCCAATAATGAAGAAGAATCAGACCCATCCACGAAGATATATTATTGGCATAGTATAAAACTGTCATGATCTTGATGAAGTACAGTGCAGATGTATTATGTTGATACTGCTAGTATATATCAACAATCGTCGAGTTGATGATTACATACATAAAACTTGCAATGATGAAGCACTCCATGTCAAATACTAGCAGTAAATACAAACCGAGAATTTGATGTCAGTGCATGATTTTATCCCTCCCTTGCCTTCCATCTACTCTGCATCTGATGCATACTACTAGTTGTGACAGTATATTCAGAAATTACATTCTGCTCCATGATGTGAATGCACATCTAGCAGATCACGCATGCTGTCAAAATGAATATATCCAAGCTTTGAGATCATCTTATATTTAGCATGAACAGACCATTCGCACATATCATTATCATTATATAAGCAGAGCAAGCAGCAGAAACAGCCACATCAATCAATCATCGACATATATGCAGTGTCTATAAACCATATTTGGTACAAGAAAATTAGTAAAATGGCGAGTAAATTTTTCAAGAGATCCGCATACATACAGAGAGAAAGCTCACCGATGGATGAAGGTATCATTGGCATGCCCTGCAAGTTGCCTGCGGCATGCATGGCAAGAGCTCAAGGAACCGCTCGCCGGCACGGCGTCGCCGCCCGGTCCGCTGTCCGCCTTGTCGACGAGCGCATCCCCGCAGCTCTCGACTATGCAGTCGTCGAAGATGTGCCTGGTCCTCGGGTTGGGGCCGCGGGAGATGACGCACGTGTAGTCCTCCGACATGGCCGCTTCCCCGGGGGCGACGCCGGCGGCGAACACCCGGGCGGTGGGCGAGCTCACGACCTCCGGCAGGAACCTCCTGGCCGGGGAGAGCACGGCGTCCCGGTTCTTGACGCCGAACTCTATCGGGGAGGACACCAGCTCCGCGGCCCTGCCGGACGGGACCTGGATCCTGAGCTGCGAGCCGAACACCACCTTGCGGCCGCCGGCCTTGGCGCCGCCGTGCTCCCGGAGCACGTCGGCGAGGCCGACGCTTGCCGGCTCCGGAGCAGCCATCTCCATGTGCGCCTTCCTGAGGCTTCTCTCCGAGAGGAAGGGCGGCAGGGCGGAGCAGCAGAAGTGCTTGGTCTCGAGAATGGAGGTGGGGCTCATGGAGGAGGACGGCCCCTGCTCCGCGCCGTCCAGGAACCCGGCCTGCGGCAGCGCCATGTACGGCGTCGGGGAAGTAGAAGAAGACTGAGCAGCGGCGGCGGCGAGGGGCTCAGGTTGAGGCATCAGACCTCCTCCGCCCCCGCCTCCGGCACCAACCGCTCTCCTCGATCTGTTGCGCAGCATCCCCTCGGGCGGACGGACGGACGGAGCACCTGTGGAGCAGGCAGGCCATGACCAAGGACCAACCATGGAAAAGACGGCAACTGCCGCGCAAGCTTTTGTTGTGTAGCTTTAAAGAATAATCAGCGACGGGCCAAAAGCTCACCGGAAAGCAACGTCCTCGGACGGCCGGATCGAGCCGAAACCGCTGCTCCAACTACAATGGCCGCCGCCGCTCCCAGCGCATTCGCCTCGATCCAGGCTCTGCCAGGGACCAGAGTCTCGTTCTTAAGTCGAGCGGGGCGCGAGGTGGAAGACGAGCAGGGCAGTTGTGGGCAAGGAAATGCTTGCCGAGGTAGGTGGCCGAGGAGAACCAGGAGAGGAGAGCACAAAATCCGCCGGAAACCGCCCACGGATGAGCACTCGGCCGCCGCGAAAACCGCCGGAAAGCCGTCGGGCTTGGCTTGCGGTTGCTGGTAGTGGGTCTGTGTATTTATACGGGTGGGGGGCGCGGAGTCTCCCGATCCATTTTTACCCCGGGGAAGTGGCAGCTCCTCCCACGGCCACGGCCACGGGGAAGAGAAGAGGAGGCCCTTATTTGAGATAAAATAAATAAATCGGGCACACTGGCAGAGAGGGACCTGTGGCATACTAGCTCGGAGAACAATAATTGATCATCTTATTTGTTGAATTTTTATTTGCAACGAGTGATACTAGTAACTGTAACTGATGCGATCTTTGATGATGGCAGTGTAGTGTTTTAACTCGGGGAGGAGCACTACAGTTGAGTTAATTGCACTTTAAAAAAATTTGGAACGTTTAATTGTGGTCATGCTAGTGATCATGACCGTGTTATCTTCGTTTGACATGATCTTTTGTGTGGAGTGTTTGATTTGTATGATAAGAGTAGATATGCGTTTCTCTATGGTCCCACTTTTGATCTAATTCAAAAGAATTTTTTATTTAGCCTAACTTGTCGGAAAAGAATTCCTGAAGACTAAAGATATGGCGTCAGTTTTCTAGCGATTCAAAGCGAACACTCTTCTTACCATCCGATCAAATAGTACGGATCTCGGCGCAAGGCTGGTGCCACGACATCAATTGTAATCGTTCGCGCAGTGATTGAACCGAGCGAACAAAGCACCGCTTTTCCTCCTCACCACTATAGTATGGTCGAGATTTTTGCATTGTCAACATTTTTCATACATTTTGCCATGTCAACATTTTTCCTACACATGCATGCAATCATGTGTCCACTAGCTTCATTCTAGTTTGTTTCTTTTTGTACAAAAAATAGAGCATCTGTGGAGGAATTTTTTTTGCGAATACATCTGTGGAGGAAATTACGTCTCTATACTCCCTCAAAGTCATGGTTGTTTGAAATTGCATTGCTATAGGGGCTTGGTTTCCCTACAAGTTAAATTGGTACCGTAGAGTTTTAGAGTTTCCATGTTTTTTCTGTGATGGCAAGTTCATACGTGTTCCCATCGCAAATTTGCCATGGTTTTGCTTTGGAAACAACAATTTTCACTTAATTGCCATGTGTCCAATACGAATCTTTTTAATTGCCATGATCATAGTAGTTTCCATGTGAAACTATTTTTTATACAAAGACATACACTTTTGCCATGTTCAATGTGTTCTTTTTTTATGTAAAATTACATGGCATTTTTTTGACACATTGGCATGGCAAAGTTTAGAAAAGTTAGTTTACTCAAACATGGAATATTCGGATTTATTATAATTTGTTTGTACTGCACGCATGGAAAATTCAGAGTTTTCTTTTTGTCCCCACAATGGTGGCAAATTTTAAAATAAATTTGCAATGTCACATGACAAATTTATGAAGTTTGCTCTTTCTAAATCATGGCAATTGTTTTTTTAATTGTAATGTCATAGCGAAAATTTGGGAATTTTAGTTTTTCCAAATTATGTCAATTTTTTCCACTTTCTCACATGGCAAATCTAGTTTTTTTATTTCTAAATCAAGGCAACCTTACTGATTTTTAAAGATGTCCACATGGCAAGTTTCGTACTTTTGTTCCACAAAACCACGAAAACTTTATTGGAAATATGTAATGGTCATATGAAAAATTGGGAATCTTTGATTTTCTAAATCATGGGATTTATATTAAATGTTTCAAAAAAACTTTTTGCCATTGGAAACTTGGTATGTGATTTTGTGCTCACTTTTTTATAAAGTTTTTGACATAGATGACGACACTTTTTTTTGCCATGAATTAGAGAACATCTTTTTTATAACTTTTACCATCATTTTGTATAGGGTTTTATATAGTTTGTTGCCATGGATCATGGCAATTTTTTATGTTCTTGTGTTTGCCATGGAGCATGGCAAACTTGCTGTTGCGTTTTCATATGACTTATTCGTGCTACTATATGCCTACACTTTTTATACCAAAATGGCAAACTATACACATTTTCTGATGACAACTTAATATGCCTGTTTATAGTGACAAATTTTATACATATTCGATGGCAATATTTGTAGGAAGTCCCTTTGTTCTACTCGTATGTACATTTGTATTTTTTTATTACTATCATCGCAATTAAAGAATCTTAGTATGTGCTCTTATAAAGGATTAGCAAATTCATGCTATATCTCAAGGCAAATCTTTTTCTTATGGAAACCATTTATGTCCTTTTGTCATTCTACTTGTTTTATACTGGTGTGAATCTCATCTGGCCAACGTTAGATATATGCATTCCGCGTGCAAGTTTACTAGTTTGAAGTGGAAATGTATATATTTTGTCAAATTGTGCAACCATTTGACTAGACATAAAAATCAAGTATTTCTCATTTACGATTATATTTGTTATTTATGTGTTTTTCATGAGCCTTTTTTGTTATTTATGTATATGTATTCTCATCTAGAATAAATAACATTAGAGAACCAGCCATCATTGGTTCGATAGGTAGGAATGATGGCTGTACCTCGATTTTCTTTTACGGTGGTGCAAATCAAATACACTCCTACTTATTTCGTTGATTAAATGTGTGTCTCATTCATACGGAATAAATTTAAAATGGAGGCGGTGTCATATTGGCAATCTCAATCTTGAGTGACCACATGATGCATGCAGTAAGCAATCCAAACAATTCAAAAAGATGTCAATCTTGAGTGCCTTACATAAAAGAATTTGTAGGTGCATTCATCATTTCGTTTTGCTTGAATTTTGTACCCTCTCTCCTTTCAGTTAGATTAGTAGATGAGCACGTGCAATGCACGTTGATTTTAGGGATGAAATTAAGAGCACGTCGATATTAGGTAGGATATCAATTACATGTTAATTATGAGATCAGTATAGATGTTGATAGTTGATATGCTATCAATTACACGCCCAACATGTTGAGAGCTCACCATTGAAGCAATCTAGGTCATTGGATTGATTAATTGGGTCTGCCTCTCTTGGTCTTTTTATATCGATATAGATACAGTAGTTTTAAAAAAAAATGTTGAACAGTCACGTTTCTCTTTTGGTTCATTTCACGTCGTCCTGCCATCATAAGTAGCAGGACAGTGATCTGGACTGTCCTGATAATAATGGAAGCAAATAATAGTCGCGCGCCAGTGAATTCGTACGCCACGCGAGAGGTCATTTCGGATGGATTCGGCTTGCCTGCTCCCTTTCCATGCTCCCATCCGTGCTCCCACTTCATCCTACGGCTGTCCTTTTCCCTTTTTCTTTTCTAATCTAATCATCCCCCCTCCGATTTTCAGGGGATGGGGCCAGGTCTTATTTTTTTCCAATCAAATCAAGTCACGTAGGCGGGAGCACGGATGGGAGCATGGGAAGGAAGCAGGCAAGTCTCGTCCATTTCGGATCGGAGGAGGCCGATGATGCCTTGGCCATCACATTTATCGTCGCCCCGATGATCTGTACGCAGTACTAGTACTCAAACAAAAAAAGTACGTACGTACGGCTGACGCAGAGGCACGTACGCGTAGGCGCCGTGCTTTCCTTCCTTGAATCCTTGTTTACGATGGAGCAAGTTTGAAGTTTCAACGCCGAAACAGTTCATGGAGATATCGGGTCTCCAATATGTGTTAGGACGGACCCGCCTAGCAGTAGGCACGCTGACGAAGTGGGCGCGGCGCGTTGGCTTAGCGTGGTGCCCATGCCGTACGCTGCGTCTCGCCTGCGTCGGTCCGGACCGAGCCCAGTGAGTGCGACGATTTGCGACTCTTGGTTGGTCGCAAAGCGTGCAGAAGGTCTCCTCCTCTTTTACTCGCGCGCAGGCGCAGTGCCCGTGCGTGCTGTAGAATCTAGCCCGAGAGGGAGGGAGGCCACTGCGGATGAGGCAGGGGCGCTGCTGGTGTGGTGTTGGGTGTTCGTGGCCACGCAGGGAGGGAGCGCCGGGGCGCCGAGTTCGAGGCCAACAGTGGATTGTACCCGTACTAAATTATGCGTGCGTCCGGGCAAATGAAATGAATGCTGCCTGTCCTCGAGACAGAGACAGGGCGAGCCTATTGCCCTTCGCTTCACCCCTCGGGTATGCATGGTCCATGCTCCACTCCCTCTCTCCCATGCATGCACCACCTTTGCTTTGGCTCTCTTGCTACTCTTTCTTCAACGATTCGCCATCTCCCGCTTCTCAAGCTCGGGTGTTTCCGTTCGATTGTAAAAGATGATACGTTACGAGACCGACGCCCTCGCCGACATCGACCACGCCGTCACCGAGACTGGCCTCTCCACCCAATTCCTACATAGCCTCGACAAGCGCCTCGAGACCATTCGTGTCGTCCTCGGCGACCAAGGGCTCCCCTTCGACACGGTCCTCTCCCGGGTCATCCTGGCGGAGGAATCACAGGCGCAACGCGCCGCCAAGAAGAGTGCCTCCTTCCCCGGTGGTGACCGTGGCCAAGGCGGCAGCTCCGGCACAGGCGCTCGCGGCTCTGGTGACCGCGGCCACAGCAGTGGCTCCTCCGACCGCGCCCCGGCTCCTCCTCATCAACACCAGCAGCCCTCTGGCCGTGGTCGTGGTGACCGCTTCGCTGAGGGTGATCGCGGTCGTGGCCGTGGCCGCGGGCGCGGTGACTACGCTGGGCATGGCTCGCCCTCCCAGCCCCTGCAGTCGCCGTTCACCGGCTACTTTGCGCCATACGACATGGCGTTACCCTCCCCGCGTGCCGGTTGGGTGCCCCCCAATGCTGCTGGCGTGCTTGGCCCGTGCCCCGGTGCGCATGCCCAGGCGTACCCCATGTACCAGCCTCCGTCGCCGCCGTCGACGCCATACTACCCTCCCGCGCCACCGTCCTGGGAGCACTTGGCCATGATCCACGCCGCCTACAGCAACTCCGGCATCCCCAACCAGCCTGCTCCCGAGTGGTACTTGGACAGTGGAGCCTCTTCGCACGTGACCGGCACCCAAGGTACCTTCACCATGTCTAGTCATTCATTAAAGCATGTTCCTTCTAGCATACTTGTTGGTAATGGGCAACACATTCCCGTCACGGACACTGGTTCCACCACACTCCATCCTCACGATTTTCGCCTCACGGATATTCTTGTTTCTCCTCATGTTGTCACTAGCCTTATTTCCGTTCGCAAATTTACCAAAAATAATTCATGCTCTGTTGAATTTTATCCGTGTGGTTTTCTTGTGAAGGATCTTCGCACTCGGAAAGTTCTCATGATCTCCGCTAGCACCGGCGACCTCTACCCATTCTATGGCAATAATCCAACCAGGGTGTCCGCACTCCTCACCACCACCTCGGACTTATGGCATCGTCGTCTCGGGCATCCCGACGCTCACACTCTATCCACTATTTTCTCGTGATTTTCTTAGTGATTGTAATAAGGCTCCTCATGTACCATGTAGTGCTTGCCAACTAGGGCGTCAGCCACGCCTTCCTTTTTCATCCTCTCATAGCAAAACATATGCTCCCTTTGATTTAATCCATTGTGATTTGTGGACATCCCCTGTTGTAAGCTTTTCCGGTTTTCAATACTATCTTGTTATATTGGATGACTACACCCACTACTCCTGGACCTTCCCCTTGCGCCAAAAGTCCGAAACCTCCATGGTTTTACAACGCTTCTTCACCTTTGTTCACACCCAATTCCATGTAGTCATCAAAAGCATGCAATGTGATAATGGCGGCGAATTCATCAACTCCTCTCTACGCTCATTCTTCTCCAACAACGACGTTGCTTACCGGTTCTCATGCCCTCACACATCCCCTCAAAATGGCAAGGCGGAACGTCTCATCCGCACCACAAATGACATAATGCGCACTCTTCTCATCCAAGCCACCTTACCACCCCCTTTTGGGTTGAAGCTCTCCATACGACCACATACCTCCTCAACAGGCGTCCCTCCAGTGCAACCTCACCCAACACACCCTTCTTCCTACTACACCGCGTCCATCCCGACTACACTCACCTACGCGTGTGTCGGTTGCCTTTGTTTTCCAAATCTATATGCCACCATGGACCATAAGCTCTCTCCTCACTCCTCTCCTTGCGTTTTCCTCGGCTACCCACTTGAACACAAAGGATACAGGTGCTACGATCCATCCACACGCCGCGTTATCGTTTCTCGACACGTTGTTTTCGATGAAACAATTTTTCCCTACCAGCCACCCACCACGGGCCACACCGCCAACACGTCCACAACCGATCCCCATGCAGCCACATCTCCCCGATCTCATCTCTCGGATCCACCACCGTTGCCTACCTCGTACGGGCCCCACCCACCACCACCAGATTCGCCGCAGCAACCCCACACCCCATCCTCCTCGGTCCCCGTACCGGCCCCGTCTCCCAACCGCAACCAGTCCATCTCCTCGCAATCACCGCCAACCCCACCAACCCATCCCGATTCCCCTGCCACACCTACCTCGACCGCATCTTCCTTGGATCCCCACTCGATACGCCTGACGGTGACCCAGCCAGCCCCACCTGATCCTCCTCGCGCTCCGCGCCATCCACTCCGCCCGCGCCACCTCTACCCCCGCATGCAGTTCCCGTTCAGCCACCCCAGAACGCACACAAAATGTCCACCCGTGCCAAAACAGGATATCTCATGCCCAAACGTTTGTTTCTTGCGGACGCCAACTCCTCCTCTATTTTCCCCATCCCACCCACCTACAAATCTGCCCTCAAAGACCCCCATTGGCACAAGGCCATGTTAGATGAATATCATGCTTTAATGAATAACTTCACGTGGTCTTTGGTGCCTAAGCCTGCAGGTGTCAACATTGTCATGGGCAAGTGGATCTTTCGTCATAAGATCAACAATGATGGCTCCTTGGCCCGGTACAAAGCTCGCTGGGTTGTGCATGGGTTCACTCAACAGGCTGGCGTTGATTATGATGAAACCTTCAGTCCTGTTGTGAAGCCGACAACTATTCGTGTGGTGCTCAGTATTGCTACCTCTCAGTCTTGGCCAATTCACCAACTTGATGTCAAGAATGCAGTTCTCCATGGGGATCTTAATGAGACAGTTTATTGCTCACAACCGACAGGTTTTGTGGATTCATCAAGGCTGGATCATGTCTGCCTTCTTCGCAAGTCATTATATGGTCTCAAGCAAGCACCACGGACTTGGTTTCTTCGGTTTCAGGCATTCCTCTTGTCATTGGGATTTCGGGCCTCTAAGAGTGATTCCTCCTTGTTCATCATGCATCATGGCCACTCCGTCGCCTACTTGTTGGTGTACGCGGATGACATCATTGTCATGGCGAGCTCCTCCACCACCCTCCACTCCATCATTCACTCGCTCAACTTCGAGTTCTTTATGACTGATCTCGGCCCTCTTCACCATTTTTTGGGCATCAACGTCACCAACAACTCCTCCGGCCTCTTTCTTTGCCAACAACAATACACACTTGAGGTCCTCGAGCGCGCCAAGATGCTTAACTGTAAGCCAGTATCCACTCCCATTGACACCAGTTCGAAGTCCTCCTCTCAGGATGGCAAGCTTGTCTCCAATCCAACCCATTATCGTAGCTTGGCCGACACTTTACAATATCTTGTTGGAAATATGCCCTAGAGGCAATAATAAATTAGTTATTATTATATTTCCTTGTTCATGATAATCGTTTATTATCCATGCTATAATTGTATTGATAGGAAACTCAGGTACATGTGTGGATACATAGACAACACCATGTCCCTAGTAAGCCTCTAATTGACTAGCTCGTTGATCAACAGATGGTCACGGTTTCCTGACCATGGACATTGGATGTCGTTGATAACGGGATCACATCATTAGGAGAATGATGTGATGGACAAGACCCAATCCTAAGCCTAGCACAAAGATCGTAGTTCGTATGCTAAAGCTTTTCTAATGTCAAGTGTCTTTTCCTTAGACCATGAGATTGTGCAACTCCCGGATACCGTAGGAATGCTTTGGGTGTACCAAAAGTCACAACGTAACTGGGTGGCTATAAAGGTGCACTACAGGTATCTCCGAAAGTGTCTGTTGGGTTGGCATGAATCGAGACTGGGATTTGTCACTCCGTGTAAATGGAGAGGTATCTCTGGGGCCACTCGATAGGACATCATCATAATGTGCACAATGTGACCAAGGGGTTGATCACGGGATGATGTGTTACGGAACGAGTAAAGAGACTTGCCGGTAACGAGATTGAACAAGGTATCGGTATACCGACGATCGAATCTCGGGCAAGTACTATACCGCTAGACAAAGGGAATTGCATACGGGATTGATTGAGTCCTTGACATCGTGGTACATCCGATGAGATCATCGTGGAACATGTGGGAGCCAACATGGGTATCCAGATCCCGCTGTTGGTTATTGACCGGAGAACGTCTCGGTCATGTCTACATGTCTCCCGAACCCGTAGGGTCTACACACTTAAGGTTCGATGACGCTAGGGTTATAAAGGAAGTTTGTATGTGGTTACCGAATGTTGTTCGGAGTCCCGAATGAGATCCCGGACGTCACGAGGAGTTCCGGAATGGTCCGGAGGTAAAGATTTATATATGGAAAGTTGTTGTTCGGGTTCCGGAAAAAGTCCGGGTTTTTTCGGTATTGTACCGGGAAGCTTCCAGAAGGTTCCGGAGGATTCCGGAGGGGTCCGGAGGTCCGGAAATTGTTCCACCACGTCCAATACAGTAGCATGGGCTGTAGGGGGGCGCCCTAGCCTTAATGGGCCAGGGGCACTAGCCCCCCCAAGGCCCATGCGCATGGGAAGGGGAAAAACCCTAAGGGGGAGGGCCTCCACTTGACTTGGGAGGCACTCCTCTCCCCCTTGGCCGCCGCCCCCTCCTCAGATTGGATCTGAGGGGGCCGGCCCCCTCTCCCTTGCCCCTATATATATGTGGGGGGTGGGAGGGCAGCCGCACCACATGTTCTGGCGCAGCCCTCCCCCTCTCCCAAGTACTTCTCCTCTCCCGCGGTGCTTGGCGAAGCCCTGCGGGATTGCCATGCTCCTCCATCACCACCACGCCATTGTGCTACTGCTGGACGGAGTCTTCCTCAACCTCTCCCTCTCTCCTTGCTGGATCAAGGCGTGGGAGACGTCACCGGGCTGTACGTGTGTTGAACGCGGAGGTGCCGTCCGTTCGGCACTAGGATCTCCGGTGATTTGGATCACGACGAGTATGACTCCTTCAACCCCGTTCTCTTGAACGCTTCCGCTTAGAGATCTACAAGGGTATGTAGATGCACTCTCCTTCCCCTCGTTGCTGGTTTCTCCATAGATAGATCTTGGTGACACGTAGGAAAATTTTGAATTTCTGCTACGTTCCCCAACAGTGGCATCATGAGCCAGGTCTATTGCGTAGATTCTTTGCACGAGTAGAACACAAAGTAGTTGTGGGCGTTGATTTTGTTTAATATGCTTACCATTACTAGTCCAATCTCGTTTCAACGGTATTGTGGGATGAAGCGGCCCGGACCGACCTTACACGTACTCTTACGTGAGACAGGTTCCACCGACTGACATGCACTTGGTGCATAAGGTGGCTAGCGGGTGCCAGTCTCTCCCACTTTAGTTGGAACAGATTCGATGAAAAGGGTCCTTATGAAGGGTAAATAGCAATTGACATATCACGTTGTGGTTTTGCGTAGGTAAGAAACGTTCTTGCTAGAAACCCATAGCAGCCACGTAAAACATGCAAACAACAATTAGAGGACGTCTAACTTGTTTTTGCAGGGTATGCTATGTGATGTGATATGGCCAAGAAGAATGTGATGAATGATATGTGATGTATGAGATTGATCATGTTCTTGTAATAGGAATCACGACTTGTATGTCGATGAGTATGACAACCGGCAGGAGCCATAGGAGTTGTCTTTATTTATTGTATGACCTGCGTGTCATTGAACAACGCCATGTAATTACTTTACTTTATTACTAACCGGTAGCCATAGTAGTAGAAGTGAGAAGTTGGCGAGACAACTTCATGGAGACACGATGATGGAGATCATGATGATGGAGATCATGGTGTCATGCCGGTGATGATGATCATGGAGCCCCGAAGATGGAGATCAAAAGGAGCAATATGATATTGGCCATATCATGTCACTATTTGATTGCATGTGATGTTTATCATGTTTATACATCTTATTTGCTTAGAACGACGGTAGTAAATAAGATGATCCCTCATTAAAATTTCAAAGAAAGTGTTCCCCCTAACTGTGCACCGTTGCGAAAGTTCGTCGTTTCGAAGCACCACGTGATGATCGGGTGTGATAGATTCTTACGTTCACATACAACGGGTGTAAGCCAGATTTACACACGCGAAACACTTAGGTTGACTTGACGAGCCTAGCATGTACAGACATGGCCTCGGAACACAAGAGACCGAAAGGTCGAGCATGAGTCGTATAGTAGATACGATCAACATGAAGATGTTCACCGATGATGACTAGTCCGTCTCATGTGATGATCGGACACGGCCTAGTTGACTCGGATCATGTAATCACTTAGATGACTAGAGGGATGTCTATTTGAGTGGGAGTTCATTAGATGAACTTAATTATCCTGAACATAGTCAAAAGATCTTTGCAAATTATGTCGTTAGCTCGCGCTTTAGTTCCACTGTTTAGATATGTTCCTAGAGAAAATATAGTTGAAAGTTGAAAGTAGCGATTATGCGGACAGTAGAAAGCTTATCTCCTTAATGCACCGCTCAGTGTGCTGAACCCCAAACGTCGTTTGTGGACGTTGCGAACATCGGACATACACGTTTTGATAACTACGTGATAGTTCAGTTAAATGGTTTAGGGTAGAGGCACCAAAGACGTTTTTGAAACGTCGCGGAACATATGAGATGTTTCGAGGGCTGAAATTGGGATTTCAGGCTCGTGCCCACGTCAAGAGGTATAAGACCTCCGACGATTTTCTTAGCCTGCAAACTAAGGGAGAAAATCCCAATCGTTGAGCTTGTGCTCAGATTGTCTGAGTGCAACAATCACTTGAATCAAGTGGGAGTTGATCTTCCAGATGAGATAGTGATGTTTCTCCAAAGTCATTGCCACCAAGCTGCTAGAGCTTCATGATGAACTATAGCATATCAAGGATAGATATGATGATCCTTGAGGTATTCACGATGTTTGACACCGCGAAAGTAGAAATCAAGAAGGAGCATCAATTTTGATGGTTGGTGAAACCACTAGTTTCAAAAAGGGGCAAGGGCAAGAAGGGATACTTCATGAACCGGCAAATCAGCTGCTGCTCTAGTGAAGAAACCCAAGGTTGAACCCAAACCCGAAACTAAGTGCTTCTATGATAAGGGGAACAGTCACTAGAGCGGAATTACCCTAGATACTTGGTAGATGAGAAGGCTGGCAAGGTCGATAGAAGTATATTGGATATACATTATGTTAATGTGTACTTTACTAGTACTCCTAGTAGCACCAGGGTATTAAGATACCAGTTCGGTTGCTAAGTGTTAGTAACTCGAAATAAAAGGCTACGGAATAAACGGAGACTAGCTAAAGGTGAGCTGATGATATGTGTTGGAAGTGTTTCCAAGTTTGATGTGATCAAACATCGCACGCTCCCTCTACCATCAAGATTAGTATTAAACCTGAATAATTGTCATTTGGTGTTTGCGTTGAGCATAGACATGATTGGATTATGTCTATCGCAATACGGTTATTCATTTAAGGAGAATAATGGTTCCTCTATTTATTTGAATAATACCTTCAATGGTCTTGCACCTAAAGGAATGGTTTATTGAATCTCGATAGTAGTGATACACATTTTCATGCCAAAAGATATAAGATAGTAATGATAGTACCACTTACTTGTGGTACTGCCATGTAAGTCATAATGGTATAAAACGCATGAAGAAGCTCCATGTTGATGGATCTTTGGACTCACTCAATTTTGAAAAGTTTGAGACATGCGAATCATGTCTATTGGTGTATACGCATGAAGAAACTCCATGCAGATGGATCGTTTGGACTCACTTGATTTTGAATCACTTGAGATATGCAAATCATACCACATGGGCAAGATGACTGAAAAGCCTTGTTTTCAGTGAGATGGAACAAGATAGCAACTTGTTGGAAGTAACACATTTTGATGTGTGCAGTCCAATGAGTGCTAAGGCATGCAGTGAATATCGTTATGTTCTCACTTCACAGATGATTCAAGTAGATGTTGAGTATATTTACTTGATGAAACACAAGTCTGAATTATTGAATGGTTCAAGTAATTTCAGAGTGAAGTTGAAGATCATTGTGACAAGAGGATAAAATGTCTATGATATGATCATAGAGATGAGTATCTGAGTTACGAGCTTTGGCACGCAATTAAGACATTGTGGAAATTGTTTCACAATTAATACCGCCTGGAACGCCATAGTGTGATGGTGTGTCCGAACATCATAGTTGCACCCTATTGGATATGGTGTGTACCATGATGCCTCTTATCGAATTACCACTATCGCTCATGGGTTAGGCATTAGAGACAACCGCACTCACTTTAATAGGGTACCACGTAATTCCATTGAGACGACACCGTTTGGAGAAACCAAAGTTGTCGTTCCTTAAAAGTTTGGGGCTGCGACGCTTATGTGAAAAAGTTTCAGGTTGATAAGCTCGAACCCAAAGCGGATAAAATGCATCTTCATAGGACACCCAAAACAGTTGGGTATACCTCCTAATTCAGATCCGAAAGCAATAGGGATTGTTTCTTGAATCGGGTCCTTTCTCGAGGAAAGGTTTGTCTCGAGAATTGAGTGGGAGGATAGTGGAGACTTGATGAGGTTATTGAACCATCACTTCAACCAGTGTGTAGCAGGGAACAGGAAGTTGTTCCCGTGGCACCTACACCAATTGAAGTGGAAGCTTATGATATTGATCATGAAGCTTCGGATCAAATCACTACCGAACCTCGTAGGACGACAAGGACGCGTACTGCTTCGGAGTGGTACGGTGATCCTGTCTTGAAGGTCATGTTGCTAGACAACAATGAACCTACGAGCTATGGAGAAGCGATGGTGGACCCAAATTCCGACAAGTGGTTAGAAGCCATGAAATCCGAGATAGGATCCATGTATCAGAACAAAGCATGGACTTTGGTGGACTTGCCCAATGATTGGCAAGCCATTGAGATAAATGGATCTTTAAGAAGAAGACGAACGTGGACGGTAATGCCACCGTCTATGAAGCTCGACTTGTGGCAAAGAGTTTTTCACAAGTTCAAGGAGTTGACTATGATGATATTTTCTCATCCGTAGCGATGCTTAAGTCCGTCGGAATCATGTTAGCATTAGCTGCATTTATGAAATCTGGCAGATGGATGTCAAAACGAGTTTCCTTACCAGTTTTCGTAAGGAAAGGTTGTATGTGATACAATCAGAAAGGTATTGTCGATCCTTAGGATGCTAAAAGGTATGCTAGCTCCAGCGATCCTTCCATGGACTGGAGTAAGCATCTCGGAGTTGGAATATACACTTTGATAAGATGATCAAAGATTTTAGGTTTATACAAGGTTTATGAGAAACTTGTATTTCCAAAGAAGTGAGTGGGAGCACTATAGAATTTTTGATGAGTATATGTTGTTAACATATTGTTGATCAGAAATGATGTAGAATTTCTGGAAAGCATATAGGGTTATTTGAAAAGTGTTTTTCACTGGAAAACCTGGATTAGGCTACTTGAACGATAAGCATCAAGATCTATAAGATAGATCAAAATGCTTAATAATACTTTCAACTGAGCACATACCTTGACATGATCTTGAAGGTGTTCAAGATGGATCAGTCAAAGAAGGAGTTCTTGCCTGAGTTGTAAGGTATGAAGTTAAGAGTTAAAGCTCGACCACGGCAGAAGAGAGACAAAGGACGAAGGCCGTCCCCTACGCTTCAGACGTAGGCTCTATAGTATGCTATGCTGTGTGCCGCACCGGAAGTGTGCCTTGCCATGAATCAGTCAAGGGGTACAAGAATGATCCAGGAACGGATCATTGGACATCGGTCAAAATTATCCTTAGAGGGATAAGGAAATGTTTCTCGATTATGGAGGTGATAAAGAGTTCGGCGTAAAGGGTTACGTCGATGCAAGCTTTAACACCTATCCGAATGACTCTGAGTAGCAAACCAGATACGTATAGTGGAGCAACCATTTGGAATACCTTCAAGTGGAACGTGGAAGCAGCATTTACAATATGACATAGAGAATTGCGAAGTACATTCGGATCTGAATACTGCAGACCCGTTGACTAAAACCTCTCTCACAAGGAAAACATGATCAAACCCCAGAACTCATTGAGTCTTAATCACATGGTGATGTGAACTAGTTTAGTGACACTAGTAAACTCTTTGGATGTTGGTCACATGGCGATGTGACCTATCAGTGTTAATCACATAGCGATGTGAACTAGATTATTGACTCCAGTGCAAGTGGGAGACTGTTGGAAATATGCCCTAGAGGCAATAATAAATTAGTTATTATTATATTTCCTTGTTCATGATAATCGTTTATTATCCATGCTATAATTGTATTGATAGGAAACTCAGATACATGTGTGGATACATAGACAACACCATGTCCCTAGTAAGCCTCTAATTGACTAGCTCGTTGATCAACAGATGGTCACGGTTTCCTGACCATGGACATTGGATGTCGTTGATAACGGGATCACATCATTAGGAGAATGATGTGATGGACAAGACCCAATCCTAAGCCTAGCAAAAAGATCGTAGTTTGTATGCTAAAGCTTTTCTAATGTCAAGTGTCTTTTCCTTAGACCATGAGATTGTGCAACTCCCGGATACCGTAGGAATGCTTTGGGTGTACCAAACGTCACAACGTAACTGGGTGGATATAAAGGTGCACTACAGGTATCTCCGAAAGTGTCTGTTGGGTTGGCACGAATCGAGACTGGGATTTGTCACTCCGTGTAAATGGAGAGGTATCTCTGGGCCCACTCGGTAGGACATCATCATAATGTGCACAATGCGACCAAGGGGTTGATCACGGGATGATGTGTTACGGAACGAGTAAAGAGACTTGCCGGTAACGAGATTGAACAAGGTATCGGTATACCGACGATCGAATCTCGGGCAAGTACTATACCGCTAGACAAAGGGAATTGTATACGGGATTGATTGAGTCCTTGACATCGTGGTTCATCCGATGAGATCATCGTGGAACATGTGGGAGCCAACATGGGTATCCAGATCCCGCTGTTGGTTATTGACCGGAGAACGTCTCGGTCATGTCTACATGTCTCCCGAACCCGTAGGGTCTACACACTTAAGGTTCGATGACGCTAGGGTTATAAAGGAAGTTTGTATGTGGTTACCGAATGTTGTTCGGAGTCCCGAATGAGATCCCGGACGTCACGAGGAGTTCCGGAATGGTCCGGAGGTAAAGATTTATATATGGAAAGTTGTTGTTCGGGTTCCGGAAAAAGTCCGGGTTTTTTCGGTATTGTACCGGGAAGCTTCCAGAAGGTTTCGGAGGATTCCGGAGGGGTCCGGAGGTCCGGAAATTGTTCCACCACGTCCAATACAGTAGCATGGGCTGTAGGGGGGCGCCCTAGCCTTAATGGGCCAGGGGCACCAGCCCCCCAAGGCCCATGCGCATGGGAAGGGGAAAACCCTAAGGGGGAGGGCCTCCACTTGACTTGGGAGGCACTCCTCCCCCCCTTGGCCGCCGCCCCTCCTCAGATTGGATCTGAGGGGGCCGGCCCCCCTCTCCCTTGCCCCTATATATATGTGGGGGGTGGGAGGGCAGCCGCACCACATGTTCTGGCGCAGCCCTCCCCCTCTCCCAAGTACTTCTCCTCTCCCGCGGTGCTTGGCGAAGCCCTGCGGGATTGCCACGCTCCTCCATCACCACCACGCCGTTGTGCTGCTGCTGGACGGAGTCTTCCTCAACCTCTCCCTCTCTCCTTGCTGGATCAAGGCGTGGGAGACGTCACCGGGCTGTACGTGTGTTGAACGCGGAGGTGCCGTCCGTTCGGCACAAGGATCTCCGGTGATTTGGATCACGACGAGTACGACTCCTTCAACCCCGTTCTCTTGAACGCTTCCGCTTAGAGATCTACAAGGGTATGTAGATGCACTCTCCTTCCCCTCGTTGCTGGTTTCTCCATAGATAGATCTTGGTGACACGTAGGAAAATTTTGAATTTCTGCTACGTTCCCCAACATATCTCACTCTCACTCGGCCCGATATTGCCTATGTTGTTCAACAAGTGTGCTTGTTTATGCATTCTCCCCGCGACACCCACATGCGACTTGTTAAACGCATTCTCCGGTACTTGCAAGGCACCTCGCACTATGGACTTCAGCTCTACAAGTCCTCCTCTATGGATCTCTTTGCATACACCGATGCGGATTGGGCCGGGTGCCCGGATACACGACGGTCTACCTCTGGGTTATGCGTCTTTCTTGGCTCCAACCTTGTCTCGTGGTCATCAAAGAGGCAGCCCACCATCTCTCGTTCCAGCGCAGAAGCTGAATACCGCGGTGTTGCACACTGTGTGGCCGAGTCATATTGGGTGCGACAACTTCTGTTCGAGTTGAAGCTGCCCCCTACCCGCGCCACCATTGTGTATTGTGACAACATCTCCGCTTCATACCTTGCGAGCAATCCAGCACAGCATCAGCGCACGAAACACATTGAGATCGACCTACATTTCGTTCGTGACCGGGTGGCACTTGGCGAAGTACGCGTTCTACATGTTCCTTCAAGCTCTCAGTTTCTTAATGTTTTCACCAAGGGCTTGCCGTCACCTGTGTTCACCGATTTCAGATCCAGCCTAAACATCCTTTCTAATGGTGTTCCGGCTGAGGGGGTGTGTGTGTGTTAGATTACATGTGTACTTCTGTGTATTTTGTACCACACTGCCGGGCTTATAGGATCAATACCACGTCGGGCCTGCGTGCCCAAGTATAGGACGTGCGGTTCCTTCTCCTCACCCTCATATATATGCTTGTAATCTGTACAACTGAGTTAACCAAGGAAATCACTTTCCAACTTAGAGCATCTACAGCCACAATCAACTAGTTTAGGCTAACTCCAAGGCATTTGTTCTGCTGGCATCCGGTTGGTTTGCTGGATAAAAAAACACGGCCTAACACAACTACACAAAACGGAGGGTCATCCTTTTTTTTTTTCCTTTTCTGTCACGATTCATTTCGGGTCCAAATTTGAGCCGGGTTTGCGTCAGCAAGGACACCGCGCGGACGAGCATGACACCCTCCCTTGTTCTCCCCTGCCCGTCCATTGGTGGCACAACGACCGCATTTCCCTTGCCATGGACGCATTTTTTTCTACAAAAGAAATCATTATGTTGGGTATACCGAGAAGATGTTGCTGTTGAACAACATCCCTTAATGTGTTCCGCAACCAACAACCCTGGTGAAGCCAATATAACAAACAAACAAAAAGTAGACCTGAAAACCACCTTGTCGGCAGCGGTTGATCGACTTCAGCGACAGAGCTATTATGGAGCAGCCTTGTCACTATATAATCCATGGTGCACTGATTAGTGTACTCGTGCATAGAGGCTAGCTACTTGAGTATGAGACAAATATAAATACACGAGATATCTAAACTTGAAATTAAATGTCCATATGCTTGTGCTGCAAAAACTCGTTTTACTCAAAAAACAAACAATTTTTGAGTATTTTTTCTTCAAAACAGAGGCATAAGCTTTGCTTCGGTTATATTTTTGAGTATACCTTTTTTTCTCGAAACAGAGCATAAGCTTTGCCTCGATTATATTTTTGAGTATATGCTTTCGTCAAGATGCCAGTTGTTCTGTTCTGTTAAGTATATGGTTCACTTTGTCACGTCGGTACCTGTTCTGCTCTGTTAAGTATATGCTTCACTTTGTCACATTGGTACCTTTTCCTCATCTCTTCCTGTTACCAACAGGGACGCAAACAACAAAAACTGATTCCAGTGTTTACTGGAGAAGAGAATAGCAATCCTAATACCATCGTACCGGGGACAACCTGCAATTAGTGCCTCCATTATCTTAATGTGGACAAGCCAGAGTTTATTAAAAAAGAGTCATAGATGGTGTTAGAACTGTGAAGAATTTTAAGAACTCAGCAGATCAAGATTAAGAGTTTAAGACCCCAACAATTTTCTATCTAGAAGAAAAAGAGATGGCATGCACAACTTGCTTCTGGTCTGGTCGTAACATGAAAGATTTTCTAGTGGGACAGAAAGGACAGGGGCACCGTACTACAGTGACTAACACCAGGTGTTGTACCTCTCATCTCTAGTGGTTTCGCTCCCTCCTTTAGTGTAGGCCCAATAACAAAAGCTAGGTTGGGTGGATTAGGATGATAGGATCAATGGGTACTATGCACTGGTGTCTAATGCTAACAAAAGTCATGAACCTACAGGAAAGGAAATGAGACAAGCAAACATCACATGATCTGGTGGTATGGGCAACCACACACATGAGCTAGTGCTAGGAGTAAGGGCATCTCCAACGCCGACCTGAGCTAGTGCTAGGAGTAAGGGCATCTCCAACGCCGACCTGCAAATTCCTCCGATATATGTTTGTTTTTGTGTCCGGACGTGGTCCAGGCATAATATGGAAGAGAGCAATCCAATGTTAATTGCAAAATCTGGCTGGGAGGAGAAAAGGTAGATGGGGATTATGCATGTGGTGGAATATTTGTGGGTAAGGGCACCAGCTCAGGTTACCGTGCGGCGGGGAGTCGCATTGGCTCGAGACATTTGACACGGCGGAGCTCGCCACGCAAGCATTCGACATCGTGTGTTGGAGGCTCGACATGCCAACACGTGAGATGAATTTTCCAAAGGTTAAATCTTGGGAGGTGCCGGAGTTCATCGGTCCAGAAGCGAACATCGTGTCCTGCAAGGAGAACAGGGAAACCTGTATCGTCCTCGACCTAGTCAAACCCCATGGCATGATGAGGTGGCCATGGCAAGGTTCGCCGCGGAAAATCCGGATCTAATGTTGGCGAGTACGAGTTCTGGGCGCATCGCAACAAGGTGATGAAGGAGGGCGAAGTCGCCTCCTTATCAAGGGTGGTTAAGGTCGAGTCGGGCGATGAGGTTAAGCCCAATGAGCATGACGGGGACAGAGAGGACAACATTGACAGTGACAATCTTAGTGACAAAGAGTAGTTGTCCGTAGTTTAAGTTTGCATGTTTATAATCAAATTATGTTAAGTTTTTGTCTTCAAAACTTTGAATGCTTGATGTTTGCATCAAATTTGCAATGATTAAGTTTTATTTCGGACGTTTTGGGTGCCCCATTTCAAGGTAGCTGTTGGAGCAGTGGCCCCCTATTTTAGGGCAGCTCTTGGAGAAGAAAGAAAAATCGATACCCTAAATCTCACTTTTTAGTGCCGTGAAATTGTTTTTCAATGCCCTATTTCATGACAACTGTTAGAGATGCTCTCATCTGACCCACATACTTCCCGCGGGAGAAAAATTATATAATTGAAAAGTTCTTTCGAATATGAATTCATTGGTATAACTTTTGCTCCCGTCGCAGTCGGTCTCCTTGATTAAATTTATGGTCAAAGTTAAAACACGGGATAGAGGAAGCATTATATTTTGGAACGGAGTGGGTATGTTATTTCAGGACAGATGTTGGAGATGCTCTAACCTGTCACACATATTAATCCTCTGGGCAGCTGGTAACCAACACACTCATTTATCATGACAACATGTTTTGACAAGAGCGGTTCTTAATGTCTGATAATGTATTTAATTTGTCATCGTCTGTTCCTATGGTGCTTGTTAATATACATTAATTAATCAATTAATTGTCCTAATCGGTGTACATGGCAATCCACTAGATGATCGGGAATTCGAGATAACTACCTGATCAGATGTCCTAAATATTGTGCTCCCTCTCTCTCAGTTTATAGGGCGTACGCGTATCCCTAGGTCGTCAATTTGACCAAACTAATACAAGTCATATATTACAAAAAATATATCAATATAAACTTCAAATGTTCTATTTTCAAAAGGTATAATTTTTGTGTTATACAGTTTATATTAGGGTGATAAAATTGGCAACCTAGATATACGCGTAGGACTTGTAAACTAAGACGGAGGTAGTAGTAACCTCGTGTTTGTCAATTTTGAAGCTTCTTGAATATGGTCCAGTCCTCCCCTAAGAGCATCTTCAGCCGTTGGCCCCCCCAGGCGGCATAAAAATCGCCGCCTGGGGGCGAGCCGACGGCAAAATCGGCTCTAGGGGGCGGTTGGGCACCCAACCATCGCCCCTTGGTCGCCCCCACGCGCCGATTTCGGCTCATTATTCGGCCCACTTTCGTTAAAAAATGCCCTGATATCTGCGTGAACCGGACCATATTCAGCGCGGTTCGACGTGTTTCAGCATGAATTCTCCCATAAATAATTCAACAGATAGAAATCAAATAGTTCATCACATAGTTCGGCGTGGTTCGCCGCATTTTTGCCCCCATAGTTCATCACTAAAAATCAATAGAAATCAAATTGTTCAACAAATAATTCAATAAAAATTATATAATTCAACAAATAAAAACTCATATTTCATCACACGTCATTACCGGCATCGCCCTTGAGTCTCCATAGGTGCTCCACCAGATCGTGTTGTAGTTCTTGATGCACCTGTGGGTCTCGGATCTCCTGACACATATTGAGGTAGGCAGTCCAGATTGCCGGTAGATGGTGAACAACTTGGGCAAGAGGACCTGCCTGTAATATGGTTCTGTGTCAAACACTGGCTCTTCCTACTCGCTCTCAATGATCATGTTGTGCAAGATGACACAACAAGTCATGATCTCCCACATTTGATCTTTCGACCAGGTCTGAGTAGGGTACCGGACAACAGCAAATCGAGATTGGAGCACACCAAATGACCGCTTGACATCCTTCCTGCAAGCCTCCCGAACCTTCGCAAAGAAGACATTCTTGCCTCCTGGCACAGGGTTTGAGATAGTCTTCACAAATGTCGACCATCTCAGGTAGATGCCATCAGCTAGGTAGTGCCCTTGTTGTAGTGCCGCCCATTGACCTCGAAGTTCACCAAAGGAGAATGACCTTCAATAAGCTTGGCAAAGACAGGGGAGCACTGCAGGACGTTCATGTCATTGTGAGTTCCTGCCATCCCAAAGAAAGAGTGCCAAATCCAGAGGTCCTGTGTGGCCACTGCCTCAACTACCACACCGCAACCGCCTTTGCCGCCTTTGTACAACCCCTGCCAAACAAATGGATAGTTCTTCCATTTCCAATGCATGCAGTTGATGCTTCCAAGCATCCGAGGAAATTCTCTTGCTGCATTCTGTGCTAGGATCTGAGCAGTGTCTTCCGCATTGGGTGTTCGCAAGTATTGCGGTCCAAACACTGCCACCACTGCCCTGCAGAACTTGTAGAAACACTCAATGGTGGTGGACTCAGCCATGCACCCATAGTCGTCGAGTGAATCACCGGGAGCTCCGTATGCAAGCATCCTCATAGCTGTCGTGCACTTCTGGATTGAGGTGAATCCAAGTGTGCCAGTGCAATCGTTCTTGCACTTGAAGTAGCCGTCGAATGATAACCCACAAGTGTAGGGAATCGTAACAGCTTTCGAGGGTGAACTACAACCCAAATTTATTGATTCGACACAAGGGGAGCCAAAGAATATTCTTGAGTATTAGCAGTTGAGTTGTCAATTCAACCACACCTGGATAACTTAGTATCTGCAGCAAAGTGTTTAGTAGCAAAAGTGGTATGATAGTAACGGTAACAGTAGCAACAGAAAAGGTAAATGTTTTTGGGTTTTTTGTAGTAGTTGTAACAGTAGCAACGGAAAAGTAAATAAGCGGAGAACAATATGTGAAAAGCTCGCAGGCAATGGATCAGTGATGGATAATTATGCCGGATGCGATTCCTCATGCAATAGTTATAACATAGGGTGATATAGAACTAGCTCCAATTCATCAATGTAATGTAGGCATGTATTTCGTAAATAGTCATACGTGCTTATGGAAAAGAAATTGCATGACATCTTTTGTCCTACCCTCCCGTGGCAGCGGGGTCCTAGTGGGAACTAAGGGATATTAAGGCCTCCTTTTAATAGAGAACCGGACCAAAGCATTAACACATAGTGAATACATGAACTCCTCAAACTACGGTCATCACCGAGAAGTATCCCGATTATTGTCACTTCGGGGTTGTCGGATCATAACACATAATAGGTGACTATAGACTTGCAAGATAGGATCAAGAACACACATATATTCATGAAAACATAATAGGTTCAGATCTGAAATCATGGCACTCGGGCCCTAGTGACAAGCATTAAGCATAGCAAAGTCATAGCAACATCAATCTCAGAACATAGTGGATACTAGGGATCAAACCCTAACAAAACTAACTTGATTACATGGTAAATCTCATCCAACCTGTCACCGTCCAGCAAGGCTACGATGGAATTACTCACGCACGGCGGTGAGCATCATGAAATTGGTGATGGGGGATGGTTGATGATGACGACGACGATGAATCCCCCTCTCCGGAGCCCCGAATGGACTCCAGATCAGCCCTCCCGAGAGAGATTAGGGCTTGGTGGTGGCTCCGTGTCGTGAAACGCGATGAAACTTTCTCCTTGATTTTTTTCTCCCCGAGATGGTATATATGGAGTTGGAGTTGAGGTCGGAGGAGGTCTGGGGGGCCACGAGATAGGAGGGCGCGCCCCTAGGGGGCGCCCCCTGTCTCATGGACAGCCCATGGGCCTTGATTCTTTCGCCAAAAATTCTTATTAAATCTGAAAGTGCCTCCGTGGATTTTCAGGACATTTCGAAAACTTTTCTTTTCTACACATAAAACAACATCATGGTAGTTCTGCTGAAAATAGCGTCAGTCCGGGTTATTTCATTCAAATCATGCAAGTTAGAGTCCAAAACAAGGGCAAAAGTGTTTGGAAAAGTATATACATTGGAGACGTATCAACTCCCCCAAGCTTAAACCTTTGCTTGTCCTCAAGCAATTTAGTTGATAAACTGAAAGTGATAAAGAAAAACTTTTACAAACTCTGTTTGCTCTTGTTGTTGTAAACATGAAAAGCCAGCATTCAAGTTTCAGCAAATATTATGAACTAACCATACTCACAATAACACATAGGTCTCACAATTACTCATATCAATAGCATAATCAGCTAGCGAGTCATAATAATAAAACTCGGATGACAACACTTTCTCAAAATAATCATAACATGATATAACAAAATGGTATCTCGCTAGCCCTTTCTAAGACTGCAAAACATAAATGCAGAGCACCTTTAGAGATCAAGGACTGACTAAACATTGTAATTCATGGTAAAAGAGATCCAGTCAAGTCATACCCAATATAAACCAATAATAATGAATGCAAATGACAGTGTGCTCTCCAGCGGGTGCTTTTAATAAAAAAGGTGATGAATCAACATAAAAAGTAAATAGATAGGCCCTTCGCAGAGGGAAGCAGGGATTTGTAGAGGTGCCAGAGCTCGATTTTAAAATAGAGATTGAATAACATTTTGAGCGGCATACTTTCACTGTCAACGCAACAACTATGAGATGGCTGTATCTTCCATACTACATGCTTTATAGGCAGTTCCCAAACAGAATGGTAAAGGTTTATACTCCCCCAACCACCAACAAGCATCAATCCATGACTTGCTCGAAACAACGAGTGCCTCCAACATACAACAGCCCTGGGGGAGTTTTGTTTAATTATTTTGATTTGCTTTGATCTTTTTGGATCATGGGACTGGGCATCCCGGTTATCGGCCCTTTCTCATGAATGAGGAGCAGAGTCCACTCCTCTTGAGAATAACCCACCTAGCATGGAAGATATAGGCAGCCCTAGTTGTAACATGAGCTGCTCGAGCATACAAAACAGAATTTCATTTGAAGGTTTGGAGTTTGGCACATACAAATTTACTTGGAACGGCAGGTAGATACCTCATATAGGAAGGTATAGTGGACTCATATGAAACAACTTTGGGGGTTAAGGAGTTTGGATGCACAAGAAGTATTCCCGCTTAGTACAGGTGAAGGCTAGCAAAAGACTGGGAAGCGACTAACTGAGAGAGCGACAACAGTCGTAAGCATGCATTAAAATTAATTCACACCGGATACAAGCATGAGTAGGATATAATCCACCATGAACATAAACATCGTGAAGGCTATGTTGATTTGTTTCAACTACTTGCGTGAACATGTGCCAAGTCGAGTCACTCAATTCATTCAAAGGAGGATACCATCCCATCATATCACATCATAATCATTCTAATAGCATGTTGGCACGCAAGGTAAACCATTATAACTCATAGCTAATCAAGCATGGCATGAGCAACTATAATCTCTAAATGTCATTGCAAATATGTTTACTTTATAATAACTGACTCAGGAACGATGAATCATCATATTTACAAAAACAAGAGAGGTCGAGTTCATACCAGCTTTTCTCATCCCAATAAGTCCATCATATATCGTCATTATTGCCTTTCACTCGCACGACCGAACGAAGTGTATAATAATAAGAGTGCATGTGCATTGGACTAAGCTGGAATCTGCAAGCATTCAACTCAAGAGAGAAGACAAGTACTATGGGCTCTAAATATAAATAATCAAACATGCATATGAGAGCCACTAAGCATTTTCAATATGGTCTTCTCGACCCCCAAAAGAAAGAAAAGAAAAGAATCCTATTTACACGGGAAAGCTCCCAACAAGTAAAAGAAGAACGAGAAATCTTTTTGGGTTTTCATTTTAATTTCTACTACAAGCAAGGAAATTAAACTAACTATTTTTTTTTGGTTTTTCTTAAGGTTTATCAAACACACAAGAAGAAAACTAGAAAAATAAATTTAAAGTAACATGGATAATACAATGAAAGAGTATGAGCACCGACGACTAGTGTGTGAACATGAATGTAAAGTCGGTGAGAAATGCGTACTCCCCCAAGCTTAGGCTTTTGGTCTATGTTGGTTTTGAAGGAAATATGCCCTAGAGGCAATAATAAAGTTATAATTTATTTCCTCATATCATGATAAATGTTTATTATTCATGCTAGAATTGTATTAACCGGAAACATGATACACGTGTGAATACATAGACAAAAATAAAGTCACTAGTATGCCTCTACTTGACTAGCTCATTAATCAAAAGATGGTTATGTTTCCTAACCATAGACATGTGTTGTCATTTGATTAATGGGATCACATCATTAGGAGAATGATGTGATTGACATGACCCATTCCGTTAGCCTAGCACTTGATCGTTTAGTATGTTGCTATTGCTTTCTTCATGACTTATACAAAGTTCCTGCAACTATGAGATTGTGCAACTCACCTTTACCGGAAGAACACTTTGTGTGCTACCAAACGTCACAACGTAACTGGGTGATTATAAAGGTGCTCTACAGGTGTTTCCAAAGGTACATGTTGGGTTGGCATAATTCGAGATTAGGTTTTGTCACTCTGATTGTCGGAGAGGTATCTCTGGGCCCTCTCGGTAATACTCATCACCTAAGCCTTGCAAGCATTGTAACTAATGAGTTAGTTATAAGATGATGTGTTACAGAACGAGTAAAGAGACTTGCCGGTAACGAGATTGAACTAGGTATTGGATACCGACGATCAAATCTCTGGCAAGTAACATACCGATGACAAAGGGAACAACGTATGTTGTTATGCGGTTTGACCGATAAAGATCTTCGTAGAATATGTAGGAACCAATATGGGCATCCAGGTTCCGCTATTGGTTATTGACCGAGAATAGTTCTAGGTCATGTCTACATAGTTCTCGAACCCGTAGGGTCCGCACGCTTAATGTTACGATGACAGTTTAATTATGAGTTTACAAGTTTTGATGTACCGAAGTTTGTTCGGAGTCCCGGATGTCATCACGGACATGACGAGGAGTCTCGAAATGGTCGAGACATAAAGATTGATATATTGGACGACTATATTCGGACACCGGAAGTGTTCCGGGTGGTTTCGGAGAAAACCGGAGTGCCGGAGGGTTACCGCAACCCCCCCCCGGAGAGTTAATGGGCCACATGGGCCTTGGTGGGAAGAGAGAGGGGCGGCTAGGAAGGGCCGCGCGCCCCCTCTCCCTCTGGTCCGAATTGGACTAGGAGGGAGGGGGCGCCCCCCTCTTTTCTTCCCCTCCTCTCCCCCTTCCTTCCCCTCCTAGTAGGAGTAGGAAAGGAGGAGTCCTACTCCTACTAGGAGGAGGACTCCTCCTCCTGGCGCGCCCAACAAGGGCCGGCCGGCCTCCCCCTCCCTCCTTTATATACGGGGGCAGGGGGCACCCCACAGAAACACAAGTTGATCTACGGATCGTTCCTTAGTCGTGTGCGGTGCCCCCCTCCACCATATTCCACCACGGTCATATCGTTGCGTAGTTTAGGCGAAGCCCTGCGCCGGTAGAACATCATCATCGTCACCACACCGTCGTGCTGACGGAACTCATCCCCGAAGCTTTGCTGGATCGGAGCCCGGGGATCGTCATCGAGCTGAACGTGTGCTGAACTCGGAGGTGCCGTACGTTCGGTGCTTGGATCGGTCGGATTGTGAAGACGTACGACTACATCAACCGCGTTGTCATAATGCTTCCGCTCACGGTATACGAGGGTACGTGGACAACACTCTCCCCTCTCGTTGCTATGCCATCACCATGATCTTGCGTGTGCGTAGGAATTTTTTTTTGAAATTACTACGTTACCCAATAGGTTTAATACTAAGGACCGCCTGGCTGATATCCATAAGTGAAACTGGGATTGTACCGAGATGCAGAGGCAACAGCCTCCTGGGCAGCAGCGTGTTGGCGAGCTGCCTCCATTCCCCTCTCATGTTCAGTGGCTTCTTCCCTGGTGATAACATATCTTCCTCTTGCCTGATAATCAAAAAGGTAGGGAGCAGGAAGAGTAACAAGGACGACATTGCGTCTATCATAGATTAGTTGATAATGGAGGAATTGTTCATTCCTCTCAAGAAATTGATGATCAAACATAGCTTTTGTATCTAAATAAGCAGGAGGTACAATCATATCCCCCTCTTATGGAGCTATATTAAGAAAATTTGCCACACGGGTTGCCTAAATTCCTCCAAAGAAATTTCCCTTTTTACTATTATTATGCAACCTACGTGCAACTATTGCCCCCAAGTTATAACCTTTGTAACCAGACACATCACTCTTGAGGACACAAAGATCAGGGGCACATATGTGACATGCTTCGTCCTTACCGTTAATGCATTTACCAATAAAGAGAGCAAAATAATGTATAGCAGGAAAGTGAATGCTCCCTATGGTAGCTTGTGTTACGTCCCTAGATTCTTCCACAGTAATACTAGCAAGAAAATTTCTAACTTCAGATTTGGGAGGATCATTAATATTACCCCACTACGGGAGTTTGCAAGCAGTTGTAAAATCCTCTAAATCCATGGTATAAGATGTATCATAAATATCAAACATAACACTAGGAGAATTACGCGAAGAAATATATTCGAACCTCCGCACAAAGGAATCAGTCAATTGATAATATTGAGGACACTTATCTTGTAAGAAGTCCTCCAGCTCTGCATTACGCACATACACGTCAAATTCCTCCTTGAAGCCTGCTTCGACCATAAAATCATCGGATGGCCACTCGCAAGCCCGTACATTTGCGTCCCTTGGCAAATTAACCTCTTGTTCACGTATAGCAATCCTGGGCCCTTTCTTTGCCAAGGAACCACCTTGGTACATTCTTCTAAGCATATTTCTTTTCCAAAAAATTTCTGAAATTTTAGTAACTTCAAAATAAAAGTGGATAAAACTAAACAAGATTGATAGCAACTACTCCTACAAGTGCCTAGAGCCTATATCATGCATTGGAATTGCTCGGGACCTCAAAAATTTAACATGCAAGCTCAAGAATAGGGTCACCAAGGTAGCAAGGATTTGCAATGAATAAAGCACTAGAACAAAAACTAATTGGACCAATGGAGGAGTCACATACCAAGCAACAATCTCCCAGAGCAGTTTTGTGAATGGAGCTTTGAGCTAAGAGATCAAAAATCGCAGCAAAACGAGCTAGAACTCGGGCTTGAGCTAGATGGGGATTTTTTGGATAGAAGATGAAGTGTGTGGGTGCTGGCATAAGTGGAGGGGAGCCACCAGGGGCCCACGAGATAGGGGGGCGCGCCCTACAGGGGGGGGGCGCCCTCCTCTCTCGTGGCCTGGTGCTTGGCCCACCTGCAGTGTTTTCAGTGCCTAAAATCCTAAAATATTCCAGAAAAATCATACTAAATTTGCAGGGCATTTGGAGCACTTTTATTTTCGGACTATTTTTTTAATGCACGGATAAATCAGAAAACAGACAGATAATACTATTTTTGCTTTTTTTTATTCTAAATAACAAAAAGTAAAAAGAGGGTACAGAAGGTTGTGCCTTCTAGTTTCATCCATCTCGTGATCATCAAAATGAATCCACTAACAAGGTTGATCAAGTCTTGTTACCAAACTCATTCTGAATAACACGAAACTGGAGAAATTTCGAATGACACTAAGTTACCTCAACGGGGATATGAAAATCCCCAACAATAAGAATATCATACTTTTTCTTGACAGTAGGGAGAGGAAATTCAAAACCTCCAAAAATGATAGTTGGAACTTTTTCAATAGAATTGATGCTATGAACTTGAGATTGTTTCCTCGAAAAGTGTACCATATGCTCATTGCCATTAACATGAAAAGTGACATTGCCTTTGTTGCAATCAATAACAGCCCTAGCAGTATTAAGAAAAGGTCTACCAAGGATAATAGACATACTATCGTCCTTAGGAATATTAAGAATAACAAAGTTCGTTAAGATAGTGACATTTGCAACCACAACAGGCACATCCTCACAAAGACCGACAGGTATAGCAGTTGATTTATCAGCCATTTGCAAAGATATTTCAGTAGGTGTCAACTTATTCAATTCAAGTCTACGATATAAAGAGAGAGGCATAACACTAACACCGACTCCAAGATCATATAAAGCAATTCTAACATAATTTCTTTTAATGGAGCATGGTATAGTTGGAACACCCGGATCTCCAAGTTTCTTTGGTATTCCACCCTTAAAAGTGTAATTAGCAAGCATGGTGGAAATTTCAGCTTCCGGTATCTTTCTTTTATTTGTGATGATATCCTTCATATATTTAGCATAAGGATTTACTTTAAGCATATCAGTTAAACGCATACGTAAGAATATAGATCTAATCATTTCAGCAAAGCACTCAAAGTCCTCATCATCCTTTGACTTGGATGGTTTAGGAGGAAAGGGCATGGGTTTCTGAACCCATGGTTCTCTTTCTTTACCGTGCTTCCTAGCAACAAAATCTCTCTTATCGCAACGTTGATTCTTTGATTGTGGGTTATCAAGATCAACAGCAGGTTCAATCTCTACATCATTATCTTTGCTAGGTTGAGCATCAACATAAACATTATCATTAACATTATCACTAGGTTCATGTTCATCGCCTGATTGCGATTCAACATCAGAAATAGAAATATCATTGGGATTCTCAGGTGTGTCTACAGTAGGTTCACTAGAAGCATGCAACGTTCTATCGTTTTTCTTCTTCTTTTTAAAAGAACTAGGTGCCTCTAAATTATTTCTCTGAGAATCTTGCTCAATTCTCTTAGGGTGGCCCTCAGGATACAAAGGTTCCTGAGTCATTCTACCAGTTCTAGTAGCCACTCTAACAGCAAAGTCATTTTTATTATTCAATTCATCAAGCAAATCATTTTGAGCTTTGAGTACTTGCTCAGCTTGAGTAGCAACCATAGAAGCATATTTGCTAACGCGGTGAAGTTCATCTTTAACTCTAGCCAGATTATCACCTACGTGTCCTATCTCGAAAGCATTATTCTTTAACTCTCTACCAAGATAAGCATTAAAACTTTCTTGTCTAGCCATAAAGTCATCAAATTCATCTAAGCATGGGCTATGAAATTTAGTAGAGGGTATTTCAACTTTATCATATCTATAGAGAGAATTTACCTTTACTACCTGTGTCTGGTTATCAAGACAATGTGGTTCTTCACGCGGTATATTCAGACCATGTATTTCTTCAATAGGTGGTAAATTCTTAACATCTTCAGCTTTAATACCTTTTTCTTTCATTGATTTCTTTGCCTCTTGCATATTTTCAGGACTAAGAAATAAAACACCTCTCTTCTTCGGAGTGGGTTTAGGAATAGGCTCGGGAGTTGGCTCAATTAGTTCAGGAATTACTTCAGGAACTGGCTCGGGAAGAGTCCCATTATTTTCATTAGTCAACATATTATTCAATAGTATTTCAGCTTCGTCGACTGTTCTTTCCCTGAAAACACAACCAGCACAACTATCCAAGTGGTCCTTGGAAGCATCGGTTAGTCCATTATAAAAGATATCAAGTATTTCATTTTTCTTAAGAGGATGATCAAGCAAAGCATAAAGTAACCGGAGAAGCCGCCCCCCCCAGCTTGTGGGAGACTCTCTTCTTTGATTTGCACAAAATTATATATTTCCCGCAAGGCAGCTTGTTTCTTATGAGCAGGGAAATATTTAGCAGAGAAGTAATAAATCATATCCTGGGGACTACGCACACAACCAGGAGCAAGAGAATTATACCAAGTCTTAGCATCACCCTTTAATTAGAACGGAAATATCTTAAGGATATATAAATAGCGAGATTTCTCATCATGAGTAAATAGGGTGGCTATACCATTCAACTTGGTAAGATGTGCCACAACAGTTTCAGATTCAAGGCCATAAAAAGGATCAGATTCAACTAAAGTAATAATATCAGGATCAACAGAGAATTCATAATACTTATCAGTAACACAGATAGGTGAAGTAGTAAAAGCAGGATCGGGTTTCATTCTAGCATTAAGAGACTGCTGCTTCCATTTAGCTAATAATTTCTTAAGATCAGATCTATCATTGCAAGCAAGAATTTCCATAGCAGCTTTTTCATTCACAACATAACCCTTAGGAACAATAGGTAAAACATAATCATTGGGGGAACGTTCATCATCACTATCATCAATAACATCTTCAATATTTTCATTCCCCTAACTCTAGCAAGTTGTTCATCAAGAAATTCACCTAATGGCAAAGTAGTATCACGCACAGAAGTAGTTTCATCATGCATAGCAGAAGTGGCATCATCAATAACATGTGACATATCAGAATTCATAGCAGTAGCAGGTTTAGGTGTCGCAAGCCTACTAATAACGGAAGAAGAATCTAGTGCAGAGCTAGATGGAAGTTCCTTACCTCCCCTCGTAGTTGAGGGATAGATCTTGGTCTTAGCATCTTTCAAGTTCTTCATAGTGATCAACAGATATAAATCCCAAGTGACTCAGGGAATAGAGCTATGCTCCCCGGCAACGGCGCCAGAAATTAGTCTTGATAACCCACAAGTGTAGGGGATCGCAACAGCTTTCGAGGGTGAAGTACAACCCAAATTTATTGATTCGACCCAAGGGGAGCTGTCGGTGTCAAAACCGGCGGATATCGGGTAGGAGGTCCCGAACTGTGCGTCTAGGCGGATGGTAACATGAGACGAGGGACACGATGTTTTTACCCAGGTTCGGGCCCTCTTGATGGAGGTAAAACCCTACGTCCTGCTTGATTAATATTGATGATGTGGGTTACAAGAGTATATCTACCACGAGATCAAAGAGGCTAAACCCTAGAAGCTAGCCTATGGCTCTGATTAGAAAAGAGCTAGCAACCGACGCACCGAAGTCATGAGCATCTGCCCGGGCTGTCGGCCAATAAAATCCTGTACGGAAGGCCTTGCCTACGAGTGCCCGGGCTGCAGTGTGGTGCCCGCCGAGTCCGGCGTGAATTTCAGCCAGGAGATTCCGCCCCTCCTCTTCGGAGATACACCTTTGAAGGACTCCGGTTGTGCTTTTCTTATAAAGTTCTCCCTCATGGACCTTGTAGGCTTTAGATCGCCGAACTATGCAGCGGGCCTCATTTTGGTCTTCGGGAAGTTCCTGCCGAATTAAGTAGGCTAGGAATGGTTCGGTCCATGGGGCAATTACTGCCATTATTTCGTGAGCTGAAGGTGTTATTTCGTTGGCTGAGCCGCCGATTGTGTCAGAATGGTCTGAGTTAGGTGATGCAGCTAGCTCCGGATTGTTATTTCCGGACTCCTCTTCCC